>NC_051225.1:15143448-15150948 GCF_015220715.1 Pygocentrus nattereri
TGGAAAATGGCAAAAAGATTTTTTTTTGCATTTGCATTTTACTGTTTCAATTCACTTCCTGAATGCTCGTCTCAAATGAAAGCCGCCTCAAATATGCACTCCGTGGTGAAATATTTAACCTATTGGATCCCAGTTCATGTAATATGCATGGTCTTAAATCCCATCCAGATTTGCTCTGACCTTTCCCAGTTGGGAAGCATGAGAGCATGTTGCCATGGCAAAAGAATACGTGCAAGACAGCTTGATTAATGTGTGGATGCTAGACGTGTCAGAGATCAGGATGCTCATCTCATCTGCGGCAGTTCTCGCTGGGAGCTTTGTCACATCTTGACTTGCAGAATAGGGCTGTCCACACTTGTGCTTCCCTTTGCTTACGAAACCCTGAGCTCCTCAATTGACAGCAATGTTTTCCTAAGCTGCAGGAAGTTAATGACTAAATGACTGTAGAGCTGTTTATTTAAGGTCAGGGAGCTTTTGCCACTTACGAGTCACCAAAGTGATGGGCCCAAAAAAGGGCATGAACTGTTGTCATTGGCTGGCAATATCAGCCTGTCTGCCCTTGTCTGATCTGTTTCAATGTCTGGTTGACGTATGGTTGGTGTGAAGCTCACGTCAGAAGGAGGCCTGTCTATTCTTGGCAGGAAAATGTTTTTGAGGATGTGTTGAATGTTTTGGGTGAGATTTAGGAATGGCTGTTTTTCCATTTCAAGTCACTTTTGACACAAATGTATGCCATTCTCCACACTTAGACTTGGAGATCAACCGAGTCTTTGGCTTTGCGTAATGCTTGTTCATAAAATCGCCCTGTTTTCATGTGGATTTACATTTTCCTGGCTCTTGTTCTTGGATTATTTAAACTTTGCTGTCAGACTTTTAACTGGTCTTTGATGCTGCAGCCTCATTCTCCTGCAGCCAAGTTCGGACATATCTTTCGAAATCTCTTTGGAGGGTTTGCGATGAATCTCTAATAATTTTTGTACAGAAACATCAGCCTTAATGTTTTTGAGTCTCAGCAGCTCAAAATTATGACAAATGTTGAGTTGGACTGACTTAAAAGCCACATTCTTATCTGGTTGTTCAGATGGAGTCACTGAATCGGATACGGATTGGATTTCAGTACCACATATGAAAGTGTCTCAAATCTGAATTAAAAATGCCAGATTTTTTGTGTTTATCTGTTCACACTGATGCACAGACACACACCTGTGTCACATAGGACGAAAAATATCACATTTAGGCCACTTTTACCTTCTGTGTGAACAAGGCCTTTGTTGATGCAGATTTATGCTTTGAGTTTTGATGTTTGACGTTGTGCTTCCAGTATTATTATAGCTTTTCTTGAACATGCAATAGGTGTACTGTACTTGTGCCATGAACTCTGTGCTAGCCCTGACACTGTTTGAAAGATTGCAGCAGCACATTGTTCAATACCACGTTGTTCAATGCTACATCTGGCCATGATACTGTAATATTTATACCTACATTTATACCAGGTCAGTGTTTACATACACCGATCAGGCCTAATATTATGACCACCTTTTTATTTCTACACTCAATGTCCATTTTTTCAGGTCCACTTACTATATATATATATATATATATATATATATATATATATATATATATATATATATATATATATATATATCAGGTCCACTCGGTGCACTTTGTAGTTCTAAAGTTACATTTGTTTCTCTGATACTTTGTTAACCCCCTTATACCCTGTTCTTCAGTGGTCTCAAACAAGAAGCCGGCACACAGTAGTGCAGCAGCTTCTCACGCTCCCGGAGAGACCCCCGTTTTTAGTGTTAACTTCACGCACCTTAAGTGTGTGACATACAGCCGAACCGAAGTCTGCAGTGAAACAAATGGACTACAGTCTGTAACTGTAGAGCTACAAAGTGCACCTATATAGTAAGTGGAGCTGATAAAATGGACAATGAGTGTAGAAACAAGGAGGTGCTCATAAATGTTATGCCTGATCGGTGTATGTAGGGAATAATTTGTTATTTATCTCAGGCATATAAATGAAATAATCATTAAAGCATATGAAAAGCTGATTAAAAGTTCATAATAAACCTCATAAAGCTTTAGCCATTAATATTATATTTTTGTTGAGTGCAAGTACTTTATTCCCTCACAGTTCTATTCAGATAAAGTTAATGTGTTAGTCAGTCAAGGTGTTGGGCAAATATATTGGTTGACTATAACAGAATTAATATCTTAGACCTACTTAAAAACATGTTTGCATTCAAAAGGCAGCAGAAAATGTGCTGCTCAGTTTGCCAATGGAGGAAGTATATTATTAGCAACTGCCACTGTGATAATTACAGTTTTATTACCAGGGAAACGTTGTCTCTGAATGTTTTTTTTTTTGTTTGTTTGTTTTTGATCATACAAAAGCGCAAAGTTCATGCCATTTGAGTTGCCAGGCAACTGCCGTTTAACATGTTGTTGCAATAAAGATAGATTGAAGAACAATAGGATGAGCTGTCATGGATGAAAATCTATAAATAATGACAACAGAACAGATACTATAGGTTTGACTTTGCTAGGCAAGCAGAGGAATAATTGTCTCAGCCTGGGAGTGATTTAGGTGTTGTTCTTGAGGATTTACTAATTGAGAAGAGAACCTTAATCTACATGCCTGAAAACTTATGTTAAATTGGATTTACATTTTGAGACCAGACATACTTTGTAGACTAATATGTTACGTTTGTAGTGACTTAATTTTGCAGATGTTGGTTATTTAGATTTTTAAAAAATTTTGTTAATACTTTCCAACTCATTCCAACTGTGTTCATGTACTGTCCCCTTAAAAACTTACTCTCATGGGCGTAGTCATTTAACTTTGCGTCCACTCTGTGACATGGAAGCTAAGGCTGTCTTCACACAGCAGGCAGAAGTGGCCCAAATGGTGTGGAGTGGAGTGTGATTGAGTGTGAAGCTGCTGGGGAATAGCACCATTTATTCCTGAGTAAATAAGGAATATTTAGATGGAGAATAGTTGAAATGGAACTGCAGTACATGGTGTCAACCAAAAGAAGAACTGCAACACTTGAGTACACCAGCAGTTCAATGTTAAGTGTATGAAATGGTTTATTATCAATGTATTTCATTGGCTTATAATAATGTCTTGTTCTTGATAGTCAGTGCTGTGCTTACTATGCCATACCATATCCTACCTATTTGCCTCTTTTAGGCAACAGCCCTTTCCTTGTGCAGAGAGCTGTCTTAGAGTGAGTGTGAATGCCTTTATGCATTTGAGACCATAATGCTCTGAACATTATAAAGGACTCATTTTCTGACCACAGAAGGAAGGGAAAAAAAAAAACAAGAGCGCTCTGTTTAGATCCTGATATTCATGCAAAAAAGACTATTTTAAACACTGTACTGCATTAGGAATTAAGGCTCATTGGGCAACTAGATGTTTGCATGTTATGCACCAGTAGAGCATTTTTATATCATCGCTGATGTTTACATTTTTTCTTTCTTTGTTTTATTCTGCAACCAAAATAGTTGGGATGCTGTGCAAAATGTAAATTACAACAAAATGCAATGATGTGCAAATCATTTAAACCCTATATTTAATTGAAAATACAACCAGTACAACCATATTTTAAAGGAAAATACTACAAAGACAACATATCAAATCTTAAAACTGAGAAATTTAATTTTTTATTGAAAAACAATTGCTCATTTTGAATTGGATGCCAAAAACGGGCATATATTTTTCAAAAAACAATACAATTTCTGTTTCAACACTTGATTTGTTGTCTTTGTTGTATTTTTTCATTTAAAAATATGACTTACATGATTTGCACATTATTGCATTTTGTTTTTATTTACATTCTGCACAACATCCCAACTTTTTTGGAAATGGGGTCGTAGTTTCAAGGTTACCACTTCCACCTTTCTCCTCATAAACAGTCCTACTACAGACAATAATGTGCAGTCACAATAGTGCCCCCCCTTTGTTGGCCTCTACAGGAAACAGTCATGGCTCTCAGTTGTCTAAGGTGACCAAGTCTGATAATAAACATGGTGCAGATCATTTGGTTTTCAGTCACCTTGGACATGTCTATTTACCTCTGTTTTACAACTAATGGCTAATCTATCAGTACGATTAGATTGGTCTCCCTCAATAAGATGAACAACCTCTTCTGTGTTCTTTCAGTTTATTAGGCCACATCAGTTAAAGAGCTAAATCCCACAAGGGAATTCTGCCTCACGAATCTCACTCTGTTTATTAACACAAAGTTAATCATGTAGATTGGACAGGCTTCTGGTGCTTTGTAGGCTGTCAGTCTGGAGCACCTGAGCAGCGTGCTCTGTCCTCAGCCAATTTCTTGAAATCTTGTTTAAAATCAGGGGTTGATACAATAAAACATGCAGATTAATTTATTTATGCTTTGTTTTACTAAAGCCACTAACCATAAGAGTTTTACATAAGAGCTTTTGTGTTTAAATGGTAGAAAAGCCAATTCAACGCTAGTTGGCCTCCTTATGATTTGAATATAGGATTTATCCAAAATGTGTAGTATCGAGACATTGCTTATTAATACGGGAAGACAAACACCGATCAGGCATAACATTATGACCTCCTCCTTGTTTCTACACTCACTGTCCATTTTATCAGCTCCACTTACTATATAGGTGCACTTTGTAGTTCTACAGTTACAGCCTGTTTCTCTACAAACTTTGTTAGCCCCCTTTTACCCTGTTCTTCAGTGGTCAGGACCCCCATGGATAGCATGGATCTTGGAGCAAGATGACATTTGTTAATGTAGACATCAGTCTCCTGTGTTTGTTCTTCTCTGACTTAATTATCTAAATTTTCCTCTTAAGTATGAAGGCTTTTCTTTGTACTCAACCCATTTTCTGCTACCACAGAACACTGTGGCACACATCTGTTGATAGTGGCATGATGTTAATAATTTGATGAATTATTAATGCATTTTCAGATTCTGTGTTAAATGCTTGAGTTCACGGTTCCATCTGTGCTCTGCACATTGTGCAGCAAGGCCTTAGACTGAGATGACTGATTGAATGCATGAATGTGTCTGGTTGTGTGGTAAGGACAGGAGAGTCATCTGAATGGTCACATTGTGTAATTTGTGTGTGTTTTCTTTCCACCTTTGTGTTCTTTGTTACAGGGGATCTCAACCCTTTTCATTCTGAAGCCCACCTGTTGATAAATACAAAGAACAGCGGCCCACAGGAGACATAAAATCAACTTTTTGAATAGAATTTGTGCTGAAACTGAAAATCTGTTAATCAGGGCCTGAACAAGGTTAGATTGTTCGTTTGGTTTAAAATATACATGGTCAGGCATAACATTATGAGCACCTCCTTGTTTCTACGCTCATTGTCCATTTTATCAGCTCCACTTACTATATAGGTGCACTTTGTTGTTCTGCAGATACAGACTGTAGTCCATCTGTTTCTTACTTTGTTTTTTGCATACTTTGTTAGCCCCCTTTTACCCTGTTCTTCAGTGGTCAGGACCCCCATGGATAGCATGGATCAGACACAGCAGTGCTGCTGTTTTTCAACATCTCGGTGTCACTGCTGGAGTGAGAATAGTCCACCAACCAAAAATATCCAGCTGACAGTGTCCTGTGACCCCTGTTGAAGGACTAGAAGATGACCAACACAAACTGTGCAGTAGCAGATGAGCTATTGTCTCTGACTTCACATCTACAAGGTGGACTGACAAGGTAGGAGTGTCTAATAAAGTGGACAGTGAGTGGATACAGTGTTTAAAAACTCCAGCAGCACTGCTCTGTCTGATCCACTCATACCAGTGCAACACACACCGACACACCACCACCACGTCACAATTACTGCAGCGCTGAGAATGATCCACCACCCAAATAGTACCTGTTCTGTGAGGGTCCATGGGGGTCTTGACCACTGAAGAACAGGGTAAAAGGGGGCTAACAAAGTATGCAGAGAAAAAGATGAAATACATTCTGGACAATGGAAAAATGATCGTAGAAACAAGGAGGTGGTCGTAATGTTATGCCTGATTGGTATATATTTGCAGAGATGTTAAAGGGGAAAAACGTGGATGTGGACTGTGATTTATAGCTGTGGTATTTCATGCTTTCACTGAAGATACTCCACTGGCTTTGGTCTCGAGATTTCTCTTTACTTTTGAGGGTATTTGTGATTTAATTTAAAATGGTCAAACCTCACTGCACTCACTGGGCTTGTGGATTAGTGTTGTCACAATCAACAATAATGAAACTTACTTTATATCTGCTTCTTTGTCACTTGTTTATCAATTTGAGTTTAATTACTTAATTCATTGAGCCAAAAGCAAACATGTTTCTTCGCTGTTATTTTATTTTACAGCAGTGTGCTGCAGAAATGAGAGCGAACAAGGGTCTGTAAAGAGTGAGATGTTAAAACAGGCAGATTATGCTGACTGTACAGTGCTGGCTTGCTGGTAGAAGAGGAATGTGAGCTCTGTTGATTAATTTCTTCATTTCATCACAGCCTGCTTTCCACTAGCAGTCAGGGTTCGTTTGGAAGCAGCTCAGCTGTCTATTGTAGACCTAAATATGGATGGAGTGAGCGAGCTAAAGAAAAAGTCCAATTTGTCCACACTAAACAAGGTGGGTGTGAAAGCACACGGAGAAACTTCTCCATCTCTGGGTCACTAACTGCGTTGTCTCAAACTGATAACATTATAATTTGAAAAGGTTTGCTCCTCGATTCTTAATTATTGAGTTAATTTTTTTTCAACTTAATTTTTCATAATGTTACCTGCCCACTACGAGCGACTGCCTCCCCAGAGGTCAGGCCAGTGGCCCACTACAACCCACTGCCTCTCCAGAGGTCAGTACCGCGGCCCACTACGACCCACTCCCTCCCTAGAGGTCAGGCTGCCTGCTATGACCCACTGCCTCCCCAGAGGTCAGGCCCGCGGCATACTGTGACCCACTGCCTCCCCAGAGGTCAGACCCACTACAGGGTGGTTTGATCACAAGGTTGAGAAACGCTGCTTTATTACACCCTGTTTCATTTGGCCTTCATGTGGACTTTGAGGGGCAAATGGATCCCACAAAGACAGATATGACATTGCCTAAATTCTGCTTTTTTCAGATTTCCTGGTTGGTACCTGTCAGCAGTCTGCGTTTTAAGTGCGAGTGTAAATGTATTTTTACCCCAGTTATGTCTAAGCTGAGCACTGAGCCCAAACAGGCTTAACAAAGTAGAACAGTTAGTAATGTGATTTGTTTTGCTCTCCTGTCTCTCACAGCCAAGTGGCGTTCCTACTTCATCCTCCCTGCCATGGCCTCCAAACCCCACCCTCCCCTTGTTAAGAAGCACAGTCAGACTGACCTAGTGAGCCGCCTCAAGACTCGCAAAGTGCTGGGTGTTGGAGGAGAGGATGATGACGGAGAAGTGCACAGATCAAAGGTGAATACTCAGTTTTTTGGGGGGGTAGAATGGTTTTCCTTTATTATTTACCAACAAGGTTACATGAGT
>NC_051225.1:15155948-15325948 GCF_015220715.1 Pygocentrus nattereri
GTAGCATTTGTCTTTTATCTCTGCTTTACTGTTGAGCAAAACAGTTAGGGTTCTACATCTTTGCTAAACCAAAAGAATAATAATTAGGAAGTAAATAATAATTGATTATTATAATGTACACCAATCAGGTATAACATTTATGACCACCTCCTTGTTTCTAAGCTGCTTCTTCTTCTTCTTCTTCTTCTTCTTCTTCGTTCCTCTCTTGGCACCCTATCATATGCCTTCTCGGGGGCTAGCAAAGTATCAGAGAAACAGATGGACTACAGTCTGTAACTGTAGAACTACGAAGTGCACCTACATAGTAAGTGGAGCTGATAAAATGGACAATGAGCGTAGAAACAAGGATGTGGTCATGATGTTAGACCTCATCAGTGTATAAGTACCATTTGTACAATTGGGCAATGCAGTTCTGTTAAAATACTTTTGTCTCAGTAAGAAAAGCTGCTTAGTGTTGTCTTCTGAAATACATTTTCAGCCGTGTAGCATACAGGGCCCTGTGTAAGTATCGACACACTGAAGTCAAAGCTATTATGGATGATTACTCACACAAAATAAAGATAAAAGAAGAATCATTTTAATTTAGTGGTTGATGCACTGATGTCGGTTTTATTTCAAGCCACGTCTATTTTTTCCTTTCCAGCAAAGCTTGAATAGACGCTCTCGCCCATAAAAAGAGTGTACATGTACTGTCACCTTTGTAGTCTGCAAATGTGCAACCACAATATGCAGAGCTTTTGCTTTTGTTCTTCAGAAGTACACAGAGAACAGTCCTGTGGAAATCCAAAGAACTTTTGAGCATTCATAAACCATGCAGGGAAACAGTACACAGCTGTACTATGTTTTTCAACTCACAGTGCTGCAGTTCAGTCATATTCTTCTAATCGCTTTATAATACCCCCTCACCTGCAACCACAGTAACCCCCTTCATTACTTCTCCACTTCTCCAGATATGATCTTTACTTTAGACCATTTCATCTCTGCAGCCCTCCATTATAAAGGGATAGAGATTTCTCCTCCACCGAATTACCCACCATGCAGAGGCTTTTAGCGGAGCTTGCTGGAGTGGGAGACAGAATTATCCTCCTCTCTTATCTAGAGAGAGGTAGAAGTGCAGAGTCTGACATGTCTAATGGGCTTTTTATAATTGTGCTAACATACTTGTTACTTTATGTGACTGTCCCTGTCTCAGATGGGTAATTTGAGGAATAACTGTTGTGCAAAGAGGGAGTAGTACCATCCTCCCTCATGTTTTATGGAGCACATTTAAAGCCATTGATGCATGAATTTAATATAAAAAAAATACGAAAGATGAAGAACACAAAATATTTATTTTTCAGCCATTTATCTGACCCTTTTGATTTTTTTCCTTTCCCCCTCCCACCACCAATGCTGAAGTTGGCTAGATGGACTTAAAGAAACTTATTTTGACATGCCTGTTACACTTCACCATGGAAACATTTGCAGTTTCTTGCTGGATTGAGCTTGTAGAAAATGTTTGTATTTTTTTTTCTAGTTTTTCATTTTACTGACAAACCGAGTTGAAGACTGGGAGTGTGTAGAATGATCAGAAACACTCATTTAGCAACTTTCTGCAGATAAACAGGTGAACAGGTAACATGTGATGCTATCATGATTGGTTGAAAAAGGAGAGTTCACGAAAGGCTGTGCATAAAGGGCAAGGCCGAAAACCAGCATTGAATGCCTTTGACCTTTGATCTGTTAATCGCCTCTGCGTTAAAAACCAACATGCTTCTGTAATGAATATAACCGCATGGGCTTGGGTATACAGGGTGATTCAAAAAGATTAATCTGATTTTCCAACCGTGAGGCGTCGAGGAACCAATCACATACCAATTGGAAGGGGGTCCTAGAGTTTCTGACTGTCAGTGGAAGATGTCTCCATTTAGTCTGAGAGGAGATGAGACCTCTGAGTAGAAAGCGTGAATCCGTCATAACTGTGCAGTGTGTTTTTCGTGGGCAGTGAAGATCCAACAGCTCAGAGTGTTCGGCGCTGGTTCCACAGCACTGGATGATCTCCGAAATCACACTGAAAGAGCCATGAGTGCAGTGACACCCAACATGCTCATCCAGTATGGGATGAGTTTGCCTGTGGTGTTGATGTTGTCTGTACAGCTACAGGAGGTTCAGAGACCTTGTACAGTTACAAAACAAACTTTGTTATTAAACCATTTACAGTTTACTGCATTATTCTGTAATGATATACAAGAGAAATAATGGGGACCATCTGTTGGCCAAAAAGAAAAAGAACCATCTTGATTTTTGTGAACGCAAAGGCCAAAAGCCAGTTTCTGTCATGGTATGGGGGCTTGTTAGTGCCATTGGCATGGGCAACTTGCATGCATGAAGGCAGCATGAATGCTCAGGGATAAATATGTACTTTGAAGTAATTTATTGCTGGAAGAAAGCTTTGTATCTTCAAAATGATAACTTTACAAGGAGAATAAAAAAACCTGCCGTACTTTTAATGCAAGTCAATGGAACCAGACGTTTTTCCAAGTCATTATTTCTTTTGGTCCATTTATGCACAATGTAAAGGGCAACAGGCAATTTCAGATTGTCAAAAACTGAAAAACAAAACAACAAAAATGGAGATATGTGGTTTTCTTCAGACAACAGATATACTGCTATATTTTCAGAGACGTACCTGCTTGTTTTATTAGGACACTGCCAAGCCACATTCTGCATGTGTTAAAGTTTGGCTTCCTAATAAGAGAGGTACTAGACTGGTATTCCTGCAGTTCAGACTTGCCTCACAATAAAAACGTGACACATTTTGAAGTGACAATGGAGAATCTGGACCATTGATCAGCTGACGTGTTATATCAAGCAAGAATAGACACACATTACACTTTCACATCTACAGTAATTGGTATTCTCAGTTCGCAAATGATCACTGAACAGTGGTAAAAGGAAGGAACATATTGCAGACATCAAATTTAAGAGTGTATACACACAAATCAAGTAAGTTAATTATTTTAAACATGAACCGTCTTGTCTCTGCACTGGCTTCAGTTGAATACAAGTCAAAAATTATTTACATTTTCCTACTGTCTCAACTTTTTGAAATCAGGTTAGGGTAACGGGTTTGCTGTAAGTATTCAGAGCATATGTATTCGTAGAGCTGGTCTAGGATAATATTTTGCACTTCCCCTTACTAAATATTGTTGTTTAGGCATATTTAATGCTCCATATCTTAATGAATACTGTTATTAAGACAAAGAAGGGCAGCAATCCTACTGTGGGACACTTTGTATTGGAGCCTTTAAGGGCCCAATGATGTCTACAGATTGGTGTCATACTTTGTCGTTCTCAAATGGTTTGAAAGGGCTGCCTTTTCCCCATGTGACCTTCCGCCTAGCTTGGGCACAGAGACACAAAGCAGTCGCTGTGAAATCACGCTGCTTATTGTCATAATGAGGGGATTTAAATGAAAACTCTTTCTGGAACTTCTCCTTTCACTGCCTTAAAATTTTCCATCAAAGTTTCTCATTTTGCAAGAACTGGCGCCACTGTTCTTGGACAGGGTTCCTGGTCCTGGCACCCTCCTGCTATCAGTAAATCTGACTTTGTTTGGGAGCCATAATCCCACCATTGCATGCCAGGCTTTACAGTGATGCTTTCCCAGTGTTCAGATGTTCTGCTGAGCATTGTAGTCTACCAGCCACTCTTTCTTGAGATTCTTCTGGCTTCTTTTGGAGAATGTCAGTCCTTTCTGGCACGTAGTTAAAATACTGGGATTTTTCCAGTCTTCAAAATGTCTGTTGAAGGCTGACTTCTGAGGCCAGTAACTGCCTTGCGTCACTTTGGTGGAATAAACATGGAGTGATTTTGTATGCCAGCCAGCTAAGCCAGTGTACATCTGGAACGTCTGGAAGACTTCTGGTACAAATTGTTCTGACAAGTATGTATAAAAATATTTTGACCAGTTTTACAATCATATGCGCTACTGCTGCATCTTTTTGTGCTGCTACTCGTGCGGCGTCATATGGCAGCACTGATCACCCAGACACTTTTGAATAGATTACATCAATCACAATAACCATCACGTGGCTTGAAGATGCATGAAAGTAAATCATATTTGTCTCATCTGTTTTCTCTTAATGTATTATGGTCAGTGTCCTTTATCAGTCTGGATATGGAATGTTCTATAGGAGTGCAAGGCAGCACTTGGGTTTATATTTTTTTATTTTAATTTTTTTTTTGGGAAGGTTGGTCAGGAGGTAAGGGTACCAGGAGGTAAGGATGGCCTTGCCATCCTTGCCAAAACATTATAGAGGTGTTTCAAAATTGGTAGAAATTTTAAAAGAGATTCATAGGCTGTTAAAGTTTAATTAATTTAACGTATATCACCAAAGGATACTGAGAACTACCATAGCATGCCAAAAACTACCAAACTCCAGGAAGTCTCACACAGCATGCTTATTTTGTCTGGTTTAGGCAGGGTTTCCTGTGGCATTATTTTGGTGTGTTGGTGATGAATTGCTCTAATTTATCAGTGAAAAAGGAATAAACCATCCTTTCCCCAGTGTGAAAATGGCTAGCCCTTTTGTAGACTCTCAGGGTGGTGTCGTTGCTGGAAATCAGCTCTAGTCCCAGCAATGGGATGTGAATATTATTATCACAATTATTATATAATTGCCTGATTGCAATTATTTGTGGTAACTGCAGTTATATATGCTGCCTGCAGTTATTTTTTTAGTCGTTAGCAGTTTTACAGCCCTCACAGTTATATGTTTACATTAACAGAATTGTGTAGGTTTTATTCCATTGGGTTCAGGTGAATTCATGTCAATAAAAATAAAGCAGAAGCAAATTTATTGTGATACTTCTTAAGTCTGTTAGAAGCAGCAAAGGTTCTAACTTGTGACTGGTGCTGTAACGCATTTAAAAGGCGGCACTTAGTAATTTTGCGTACTCAAGCTGTGTCTGTCTGCAAAGTATTGACATTCAGTTTGGCCACTTACAACGAACAAAGATAATTAAAAAGACAAATAATTATTCACCACATATTACTTGGTTACAAATGTCACAGCTTTCAGTGTAAATGTGAGGTTGATACAAACATTACGTGTTGATTAGGTTTTTGACATTTACTGGTTGTTTTCCACCTCTTGTCCTCACCTCTAAAATGTACTTTTCATGTGAAAGTGTTGAACTGCCTAGGACACGTTAACATATTATTTTATTTTATTATTTTTTTTACTGTTCTTTAAGGAGATTTTGTGAACCGGTAATTGCTGGCCTTGATCTTTGGGCCATCATGTGGTACTGCATTAAAAACAGACATGATTCTGTAGTGAAAACCACTGCACTGGCTCAGAAACACTTCTGAAAACCACTCTGTGAAAACAGTTAATTTTGGCAAAGTGGAAAAGTGCCCTGTGATCCGACGAATCAGTATTTGAAATTCTTTTTGGGAAATTATGGACACTGTGTCCTCCGGTCTAAAGACCGATCAGCTTGTTATCAGTGCACAGTTCAAAAGCCAGTATTCATGATGGTTTAGGGGCGCATTAGAGCACATTGCATGGGTGATGTGACCATCAGTGACGGCACCATTAATGCTGAACTATATATGCATGTTTTGGCTGCCGTCCAAAC
This sequence comes from Pygocentrus nattereri, assembly GCF_015220715.1. NCBI lineage: Eukaryota > Metazoa > Chordata > Actinopteri > Characiformes > Serrasalmidae > Pygocentrus > Pygocentrus nattereri. The sequence goes on from NC_051225.1 coordinate 15,161,574, forward strand.
AACGTCTTTTTCAGGGAAGGTCTTGTTTATTGAGGCAAGATGATGTCAAATCACATTCTGCATGTATTACAGCAGCATTGCTCCATATTAAGAGTCCAGATGCTAAACTGACCTGCCGGCAGTCCAGACCTGTAACCACTGAAAACATTTGGCACGTTATAAAAAGAAAAACATGACAAATGAGACCCTGAACTGTGGGGCAGCTGAAATCCTGTATCAAACAAGAATAAGAAAACATTTCACTTTCAGAACTACGGTCTCCTCAGTTCAGAAACACTTACAGAGAGAGTGCTGTTAAAACAAGAGGTGATGAAAAACAGTGGTAAATAGGCCCCCGTCCCAACTTTTTTGGAACATGTTACTGCCATTAACTTCAAAATGAGCATATATTATTTAAAAAAAAAAAACACTCAGTTTTGCACATCATTGCATTCTATTTGTATTTACATTCTGCATAGCGTCCAAACTTTTTTGGAAATGGAAAGTATTCCATTCAAGTACTGTTGTTCAGGGTACAGCGATTCATAATTGTGGCTTAAGCCATTAAGTTCGATGGCAGTAGTGACTCTAGGAGATCACAGAGCCTTAAATACTCTGACTGCTCATTTCTTACATTATGAGGAAATGTTTGACATGTTATCTTGGAGATGAGGATGCTAAGTGATGATGTTGCTTCTGCATTATAAAGGATAACCACCTCACTATTGAATTTTTGCAGCATTCTGAGCCCTCATTTAATATTACTGCCTGTTGTAGCTCTTGCTGGCTTCCTTGCACCTAGTGTACACTGGAGAGGCACTCAGGAAGTTTCAGCATGAATTTAATATACCTCCTTTACTGAGACTGAAATGTTATATTCCCAGCAAACGTCTTCAGAGCCCTAATTGCAAAGCATTTACCTCTCTCTTCTATATGCTGCACCTGGGTTTATACCTTGTTCTTTTATAGCATCTACTTAGGCCTAATTTCTTACATAACCCATGATGGTTTTATTTCCACTCTTGTCTCCTGTAGGTCTCTAGTTTGCAGCTTTCTTTAAAAAAATTTGTTTTACAGTTTGACTGTTTTTCTGTGTGATCTTAACGTTGGCATAAACATGGGATAAGATACAGGTTGGTTTGTGTAGGAATACTGGGGGGTAGAATGAGCCACCAAATAAAAGACGGAGTCGGGCGGCACAGTGGCGCGGTGGGTAGTGCTGTTGCCTCACAGCAAGGAGGGCCTGGGTTCGATTTCCCCTGACGGGTGACTGGGGTCCTCTCTGTGTGGAGTTTGCATGTTCTCCCCATGTCTGCGTGGGTTTCCTCCGGGTTCTCTGGTTCCCTCCCACAGTCCAAAGACATGCAGTCAGGTCAATTGGATATGCTAAATGAGTGACTGTCTGTCTGTCTGCCCTGCGATGGACTGGCGACCTGTCCATATATCCTGCCTTCCGCCCGATGACTGCTGGGATAAGCTCCAGCACCCCCCCCACGACCCTAATGGAGAAGCGGCTTCGAAAATGGATGGATAAAAGTCATACATTCCCTGTTTGAGTGGAGCGATCAGTGATCTGTTGTCCTGTGACCAAGTGTGAGTGACAAGGTCAGTGGCGAAAATATACTGACCTAAAGTGAACTCGCCTCTATCCTAACAGTTGTGCTCCACAAAACTACAGCCCTGTTACAGCGCTCATATTTTAGAATTAGTTCCCAAGCAACAAAAGTAAACTGAGGATGCTGTATGTGCGTCATGGGAGAGTGGGAGAACGCTATAGCTTCCCAGACTAGCTGTTTTTTGTCACTCACACAGCATGGCTGTAGATCAAACAAGACAAAGTAAACACTTATTTCAGTTTAAACGCAACTAAAAGGAGGACCCTGTTTGTCTTGTTTGAGAGATTCGCACTGCAGTTAATGCTTTTACACAGCAAGCGTCAGATATACTGCCGTTCACCCCTCAAACTGCTATGATAGAATAGAGAAACCCAGTTGTCGCTTGCTGGTGTTTGAATACTGTGATATGCTCTGACATGGATGTGCTAGGAGTGATGGCAGTGTGATCCATCACCGACCTACCGAGCCAGATAATGTTTGTTGTTCGTAGTAAACTGACGTTGTTAAGAAACTAAACAGTTTGAAACTTATCAGATGGCTAAAATAATATTTTTTATTTAAATTAAGTTTACTTAAATTACTAAATTATTACTTAAAATTACTTAAATTATGACTATTACAAAAACTGCAGCTGTGTACTTAAATTATGACCATTACAAAAACTTCCAGCTGGTAAAATCAGCTAATCAGAAACTTTCTCCCACTGTCCTGTCGGGATCCAGAGCAGTCCAGCCTCCACCCTGTGTCTCCAATGTAGTATTATGTTACAACTAATTAACTTTTTAATTAATATTCAAATTTTAACTTGATCTGTTTTCTAATGTAAAAAGGTTATTTAATCAAAAGATTAAAAACGTTCTTGCAAGGTATAAAAAGCAATACCTCCAAAATGTTTAAAAGATTTTCTTGCAAGAAAGAAGATGAAAAACCAAATTTCAGCTGTTGGTTCTTTTGAAGGAAAAGATATCCGACTGAGCTCTGTTGAGCAAAGGTTAATCAGTGGAAAATCCAAATATTGCAATGAAAGGGTTCTTATTAATGTTAGTTCCTAAAACCTTTGTCATAATCTTAAAATATTCAGACCAAAATTTATGTAAAGAAGGACAAATAAAGAACATGTGACATGGACTAGCATCACATTTATCACATTGATTATTGACCGCATTCGGATTAAATCTGGATAGCTGAGACTTAGATGGATTCTATGTAATACCTTGAACTGAATCAACTGAAGCCTTGCACAAAACAAACTTGAACATTGAACGCCATTTATGGCGTTGTCCCACCATTGCTCTGTGAAAGTAGTACCTCGCTCATGTTCCCAAGCACTTTTAATTTTAGTAAGAGAGTGTTGATCTAAAGCAATGATATGCGAGTAAATCCTAGATATAATAGATTTCTGAAAGGGGTTCCAAGTCAAAAGGTCATCCCATGATTGTATGATGGGAAGACATGTATAGTTTGGAAAAAGGGAAGAGACACAGTGTCTGAGTTGTAAATATCTAAACAAATAAGTTGGGGGTAAATTAAAATCTGCAGCTAATTGAGCAAAACTGTAAAAAGTAACATCCTTATAAAGGTCACGAAAAGATCTGATACCTCTTTTATGCCATATGTTAAAATATGTGTCAGTCAAAGCAGGTAGAAATAGATGATTTTCCAATATAGGCATTGATAAAGAAGGAGGCGTGTGCTTAAAGACCAGATTCGCAGAGTAGACAGCGCTAACGTATTGTATGTAGAATTTGTCAGGTTGAGTGGTAAGGAAGACGTGAGAACTGCAAGCGGAGAGGATGGAGAGTAAGAACAAGTCTCTAATCTACATCACAGCAACTGTGGAGATTGAAGCCAACAAAGGGCCTTTTCAATGTGCGTTGACCAGTAATAGAACAAAAAATTAGGAAGGGCCAGTCCCCCATCAAATTTAAATCTCTCTAATAGTGATTTTCTCACTCTAGGAACCTTCCCATCCCATATAAAGGAGATAATAAGCTGATCCAGATTCTTAAAGAACTTTTTTGGCAAGAATAAAGGAATAGTTTGAAACAAGAAAAGAAATTTGGGCATAACATTCATTTTTATAGCATTTATTCTAGCGATCAATGATAGAGGAAGAGATTTCCATCTCTGTAAAGCCTGTTTAAGTTTATTAATTAAAGAAGAGAAATTAGAATGAAAGAGAGAGGGCAAAGTGCGAGATACATGAATCCCTAAATATTTGAACCCAGTTGAAGTGAACTGAAAGGGAACAGCAGACTGATTGAGTGATAATGCAAGTGAATTCACTGGGAAACATTTGCTTTTCTGTACATTCATTTATAACCTGAAAATGAGCCAAACCTCTTCAAAAGCGATAGAATTGGAGGAAGGGAGCTTGCTGGATCAGTCATGTACAGCAACAAGTCATCGGCGTATAATGATCATTTCAATTCGATACCAGCACGAGTGATCCCCTGGAAAGATGGAAGAGATTTCAAGGCGATCGACAAAGGCTCTATAGCAATGGCGAACAATAAAGGTGACAAAGGGCATCCTTGTCTAGTCCCGTGCGACAACGAGAAATAATAAGAACGGATTTCATTAGTGTGGACACTAGTGCGGCAGGAAGTATATAACAATTTTATCCAAGAGATAAATTTGTTCCCAAACCCAAATTTGTACAAAATCTCTATCACTCTATCAAAGGCTTTCTCTGCGTCCACTGAAACTACCATTTCAGGAGCAAAGGAGGAATGTTTTGTAAAAATTGCATTTAAAAGAGTACGGGTTTTTAAAAAAAGATGCCCTTTAACAAAACCATTTTGATCTTGTGAAATTATACCTGGGAGAATATTTTCCAGCCGCAGAGCCAGTGCTTTTGCCAGGATTTTCACATCTACATTAAGGAGAGATATAGGTCTGTATGAGGCGCAGGAAGTGGGGTCCTTATCCTTCTTTAAGAGAAGGGAAATAGACGCCTCCATGAGAGTTGGGGGCAAGGTCCCAGACAGCAGAGATTCATTATAAACTGCTAAGAGAAGCGGGGCCAGTTTATCTTGAAATTTTTTTAAAGAATTCAACCGGGAATCTGTCCGGACCAGGTGCCCTGTTGGTTTGCATGACATTAATTGAAACAGAAATTTCTTCTAAAGGTAATGATGCATCAAGTTCCTCTGTGGCAGTGGGATTTAAGGAGGGAAACACTAATTCTTCAAAAAACTGAGACATCTCTAGAGTATCGAATAAAAAGATTTAAAAGCAGTATTGATAGACAGTGAATCCGAACATAATACACCCGCAGAGTCCTCAATTTGAAGAATTAAATGCAATGCAGTCTGTTTTTTAACTGATGGGCCAAAGGTCTAGATGGTTTATCCCCGTGGTCATAGTAGTTACTGCATATACGCAACAACTGTTGTTCAGCAACGGTTATGGTAATAAGATTAGCTTCAGCCTGTAGCTCCAGTCAGCGTTTCAGCATTGCAGGCGTTGGGTTAACTGAATTAAGTCTATCCAAGTCTGCAATTTTTGTCATTAAATCTTGTAGCTTGAGTTTATGCGATCTGTTTAAATGTGCTGTATACAAGATAATTTGCCCACGCAAATAAGCTTTAAGAGATTCCCATTAGAGAAAAAATGAAGTTGTGTCATTCTTATTTATGGCAATAAAATCATCAATGGAGGATAAAGTGAAAGTATTAAAATGTATTGTCTGATAGTAGTAGAGAGTTGAGTCTCCAGGGAGCTGAAAAAGCAGGCCGATTTGAAAACCCTATATTTACAGATATAGGGGCATGATCTGAGATAATTATTGGATAGTAACTGGAAGAAGTGACTTTAGGGATAAGGGATCTGTCCACAAAAAAATAGTCAATGCAGGAGTAGGTTTGATGGGGATGAGTATAAATGGAAAATTCTTTAGCGAGTGGGTTCTGAAATCTCCAAGGGTCAATGATACAGATTTCAGCTAAAAACTCAGAAACTGACTGGGACATCAGAGATCGTGATAGAGTGCGGGAGTCTGAGCGATCTAAAACTGGGTATATTGTACAATTCCAATATCCCCCCATTATCAAAAGATGAGTATTTAAAGAGGGGATAGAAACAAATAGCTTATGTATAAATTTTGGATCATCGAAGTTGGGAGCGTAGACGTTCACCAACAGCACTGGAGTATTAAACATGGTTCCACGAATAATCAGATACCTACCATTCACATCTGCAATAATATTATCAGGAATAAAGAAAGGAGAAAAATCAGGGAGAAAAAGGAAAAGGGAATAAAAAGAAAGGGGGTTTAAGTGAGAAATTGAAAAGCAACCCCTCAAAGTACCATAATTAAAGGATGAAATGTCCTCAATACAAGGAGGTTTACGTAATTTAAAAAACTGAGCAGTCAAATTATATATATAATATAAAGTTCGTCCCTTTGAACGAAGTACAGCTCAACAACTATGGAGAAAAGAAGAAAGGAGAAGAGAAAAATCCCAACCGAGTAGCGAGTCACTTGGACAACGTAGCGACAAACCGACCAGCCTCAGGACAGGTGAAGTCATGGTGCTTACCACCATGAGTTATTCTAAGCCGTGCCGGGTGTAGAGAGTGCTGTATCAAACCCAGCAGCTCGAGCTCTTGCCACCTTGGCGGTGAAATCAGGAAAGACCGAAAGTTTCATGTTTGAGACCGTAATCCGCTGTTGACGTCTCGCTTTCCTGAGAATCTCCACACAGTTCTCTTAACAGTGCAGCCTTGCTATGGCGGGCCACGTTGGATCACCAGACCTCGGTTTGGGCGCCAGCGTGCGATGAGCGCGGTCCACCAACGGGGGTTTATCTAACGCGAATGCCTCTTTCGGGGACTCAGAAACACTGGAGGTGGTGAGGGTGAAATACTCTCCTTCCGGAATTCCTACAATGCGAATGGTTTGATGACGAGATCTAGACTCCAAATCATCGCATTTAGCATCCAGCCTGCTAATTTCTTTAGACAGAGACTCAACTTTAGCTTGTAGTGCTACCACGTCATCCGTGCATGTATAGAGAGAGCGCTCAATGTCCGAAACTGGATTTCAGACCGGCGAAGTCCGACCTTAATGTTGCAAAATCACGAAGCAGTTCTGACTTCATGTCGAGTAGCTCTGTCTTAATGTTGGAATAATGTTCATCCATTACCGTGCGTATCTCGGAGACCACTGATTTAACAATCTCGGACCGCAGTGCTGAAACGTCCAGCGACACCGCCGGAGCAGAGCTTACTTCCGCCGGGCAAGCGGCGTCACTCGTGGACGTAGATGTAGCCTGCGCGGCAGGCCGGATAAGGGACTGTGAGGGTCCTGGGGTTTTATGCAGCTTTGGGACGCATAGTGACAAACAACACTTAGCACAGTGATAGTGCTACTAACCACGGCAGTTAAAAGACTGATAGATAAACAAATAAAACTCAAAGTGCATTAAATATTTTTGAGAGAAATCTCTGCTCCATAGAGAGCTCTAAGCACACGTCTATTCCATGCCACGTCACACCGGAAGTCCAGGAAAAGGCTTTTATTAAGTTTCAAGTGACAATTTGGCTTCGGGATAGCCAAAATGCAAAGATTCAACACATAAGTTTTTATAAATATTTTTCGAATATGTTCATTGCCCCTCCCCAGGGCACTGTCTTCACTCCTCCTCTCCGACCATCCTAGAATTTCCATTGGCTCTCATTATATTTGTTATGTTAAATTTACTTTTTGAGACCTCTATGCTTTGTCTGACAAGGACCATTTTTACGACTTTCCATAATGGCTTTCTCAACTCTGGGCATCTTCTTAATTCCTTAAGAGTTACGACCCATTCCTGCTCGCTGCTTATCTGTTCCCTCACTAAAAGCTAGCTTGCTTTTAGTGAACAGGCCCTATTTCTTACATGTCAATGTCTTCTTATCTCTCAACTTTCCAAGCAGTGCCTGGCACGAACACCTCCCGTGTGAATGCATCAGGCCTAACTAAGCCTGCCGGCCTTAGTTACAATGACTTTGTACTCTAGTTTAATGGTTTCTAAATTAATAATTGCTGCAAACATTTTATTAATGATAACTCAACGATATACTTTATCAATAAATCCCTTCTGTCCCTTGACAGATTTGTGAACTGTACCACTGATGATGAGTGTTTGTTGTGTTCTGACCATATAGGATAGTTTAAAATGAACCACTCAGGAGCAAAATCAGCCTTCAAACTTTAAATGAATAAGGATTTAACATTTATTGTGATATGTATCGATATTGACTGTTATGGGCTCTATTTGACCATATATCTTTCTTCTCTACATCGTTCAGCCCATTTGTTGAGTGTGTGTCTGTAGCTGAGCCTTTTTTTCACAGACAGAATGTTGGTTATCTGGACAGAGCAACTTGTTCTGGTCCTCGGCATCTGTAATTATCTTTGTAGTTATTAGATACAGTGAACAGAAGCAGTGACAGGCTGCCTGGCAAACAGAGATCCCGATTCTGCAACAGGCCAAATAAGACCAATTATATATTTCTCCACTGGTAAATAAGTGGAGAGAAATAATTTGGTAAGATGAAAAGATAGAATAAGCTATAGTTCACCTAAGGAAATTTATTGAGTGCTGTTTGTTTAGATAACCATATACCAGCAGTATTGTTTTCAGAGGTGTACTATCTGAAGGGGCAGAACCTGCAAAATTTTACATAATTACCACAGTCATATTGCCTACTGTTATTGGCCATGAGGATGGGAGGGTCTGGAATAGGCCTTTTATGACTGTTACAGAGAGAAAACTACAACCCCATTTACAAAAAAGTTGGGGCACTGTGCAAAATGTGCATGGGCAAATAGTGCAACAATTCAAGAATAACATTTCTCAACATAAAATAGAAAACTTTGCTTTTCACCATATACAGTACATAATAACATATTTAAAAGATTTAGAGAATCTGGAAAAAATCTCTGTATGTAAGGGGCAAGGCCAAAAACCAGCATTTGCTGGCTGTGATCTTTGGGCCCTCAGGCAGCACTGCATTATAAACAGGCATTATTCTGTAGTGGAAATCACTGTATGGGCTCAGAAACACTTCTCAAAACCACTGTCTGTGAAAACAGTTAATCACTACATTCACAAAAAGTGAAAAGTCTTAAACGCAAAGAAGAAACCAAATATAAACAGGATCCAGAAACTGTGCCACCTTCTCTGGGCCTGAGCTCATTTAAAATGGACTGAGGGAAAGTGTAAAAGTGTCCTGTGGTCCGACGAATCGACATTTGAAATTCTTTTTGGAAATCATGGTGTGTCCTTGCTGTGTCCTCCAAGCTAAAGACCACTCAGCTTGTTATCTGTGCACAGTTCAAAAGCCAGGATTCATAATGGTTTAGGGGGGCATTAGTGCACATGGTATTTGTGATGTGACCATCTGTGAAGGCACCATTAATGCAGAATGATATATACCAGTTTTGGCAACATATGCTGCTGTCCAGATGACGTCTTTTTCGGAGAAGGCCTTGATTATTTCAGCAAGACAATGTCAAACTACATTTTGCACATTTACAACAGCGTTGCTCCGTGTTAAGAGTCCAGGTGCTAAACGTAGGGCATTAAATGTACACAATACATGCACACAATTTGAGGCCATTAAGGTGCTCACTGGCAGGAGTGCTACATTGCTATCCTCTGTTTTTGGTACATGAGTGAGTGGATGTTCTTCAAAAGTTGATCAAAAGTTGTTAAAACAGTCTTTGGTAACTTGTTAAATGTGTTTTCGGGCCACAGATAACTTGCATCTTCTGGAGTATCTGTCCTTTTACTGAATTTTAACAGTTTTGAAAGACATTCGCCATTAAAGCATAATTTGTCCTTCTTTTATCATGTTTTTTTTCCCCCAGATCAGCCAGATGTTGGGCAATGAAATTAAGTTTTCTGTCCGTGAGCCGATAGGCCTCAGGTAAGACTGAGACATGAACAACTAAAATGAACTGGTCTCATTAAAATTACACGAGTGTGCATGTCTATGTAACTGTAATGCATTTGACAGAGTGCTGATGGGTCTTGGGAATTACTCCTCTTATCTCAGAACTCTCTATTTTATAAAGTAGCATTTTGTTTCATGTGAAGCATTTCTCATTACAGACTCTGGATCCTCATCTCTGCTGTCCTGTTCACAGCCACGGCTTTAATGGTGAGCTCATACAACAACCAGTTATCCATACATAGTGTCTCTGACAATATCCATGTCTATACTGATATGGATGCAACACATAAGCCCTTTTTCATCGAAGTTGTGGACAACCAAATCTTGTCAGATCTACATTTTTTTGCTCATAAGTTTCATCTTTGGTGTATTTGTACACTGCTCAAAAAAATAAAAGGAACACTCAAAAACACATCCTAGATCTGAATGAATGAAATATTCTCATTGAATACTTTGTTCTGTACGAAGTTGAATGTGCTGACAACAAAATCACACAAAAATCATCAATGGAAATCAAATTTATTAACCAATGGAGGCCTGGATTTGGAGTCACACACAAAATTAAAGTGGAAAAACACACGACAGGCTGATCCAACTTTGATGTAATGTCCTTAAAACAAGTCAAAATGAGGCTCAGTATTGTGTGTGGCCTCCACGTGCCTGTATGACCTCCCTACCACGCCTGGGCATGCTCCTGATGAGGTGGCGGATGGTCTCCTGAGGGATCTCCTCCCAGACCTGGACTAAAGCATCCGCCAACTCTTGGACAGTCTGTGGCGCAACGTGGCGTTGGTGGATGGAGCGAGACATGATGTCCCAGATGTGCTCAATCGGATTCAGGTCTGGGGAATGGGCGGGCCAGTCCATAGCGTCAGTGCCTTCATCTTGCAGGAACTGCTGACACACTCCAGTCACATGAGGTCTAGCATTGCCCTGCATTAGGAGGAACCCAGGGCCAACCGCACCAGCATATGGTCTCACAAGGGGTCTGAGGATCTCATCTCAGTACCTAATGGCAGTCACATGAAATTCCACCCCACACCATTACTGACCCACTGCCAAACCGGTCATGCTGAAGGATGTTGCAGGCAGCAGATTGCTCTCCACGCCGTCTCCAGACTCTGAAACGTCTGTCACATGTGCTCAGTGTGAACCTGCTTTCATCTGTGAAGAGCACAGGGCGCCAGTGGCGAATTTGCCAATCCTGGTGTTCTCTGGCAAATGCCAAGCGTCCTGCACGGTGTTGGGCTGTGAGCACAACCCCCATCTGTGGACGTCGGGCCATCATACCATCCTCATGGAGTCGGTTTCTAACTGTTTGTGCAGACACATGCACATTTGTGGCCTGCTGAAGGTCATTTTGCAGTTCTCTGGCAGTGCTCCTCCTGTACCTCCTTGCATAAAGGCGGAGTTAGCGGTCCTGCTACTGGGTTGTTGCCCGCCTACAGCCTCCTCCACATCTCCTGGTGTACATGCCTGTCTCCTGGTAGCGCCTCCAGCCTTTGGACACTGTTGACAGACACAGCAAACCTTCTTGCCACAGCTTGCATTGATGTGCCATCCTGGAGGAGCTGCACTACCTGAGGCACTTGTGTGGGTTGTAGAGTCTGTCACATGCTACCACCAGTGTGAAAGCACCACCAACATTCATAAAGTGACCAAAACATCAGCCAGAAAGCATAGGTACTGAGAAGTGTTAGTTAGCAATAGTAAAATGTTATCAATATCATCTATAATAATACCAGTAAAAAATAGAAAAAACAGTACTACTAATAATTTGTGCACAGCGCAATACCAGAACATGAAGTGGATATCGCTGTTGTCGGAAGAAAACCTCGTATCTCCAAAATGGTAACTTTACAGGAGGAGGAAAAAAACACATTTCTTTTAATGTAAGTCAGTGGAACCAGAATTTTGTCCAAGCAATTGTGGGCCGTTTCTTTTGGTCCATTCATCATGGAATTTACAAGCAATGTAAAGTCCAATAGGCAGTTTCGAATTATGTCAAAAACTAAAAAATGACAAAAATGGATATGTTTTTTTTTCTGACAGCAGCGATATGCTTATTTATAAACACATGCAACTAATTCCATGTCCAGTTTAAAGACATATTACACAGTCCTTTTGTTTTATACTGTTGACATCACCCAAAAAATAAAACATAGCTAGTGCAGAAGCTTCTCATAGACTGTAATAATACAGCTTTTAAATCATATATTAGGCAAGTAGTAACTACACTACACAATCAATATTATACCATCTTAAAAAATGACAATTTTTTGTTTATTTCACACTTTATTCTTTATAGTTATTGTAATTTTAACACTATAAAATTTGGTCAGTAGCAGCTTCATCTGTTGTGCTTATTTTCCATGTCCTACAAAGTTCCATGAATTAGACACAGAGTACTTTGTATATCATTAAAGACAGTCAAATCTGTGCTCTTTTTAATGCCACTTTGATGAACAAGGGACAGTTAGCATATGCACAGCTTTTTTTTATCAAAATGTACTGTAATACACACACATTTACAGGACTGATCACTGCTTTTGACCGGACCCAGCAAGGCAGTAGAGCCTGAGGACCTTAGAGAGTGTGGGAGTTCTGATTCTCTTAATTGGAATGGGCTGCCATATAAGGTCTACCGTGCCATATGGCTCAGGTGCAGCTGGGACTTCATACAGTGCTTCACACTGTGCTGTTTTCTTCCAGGCCCTGGCCTTCCCTAACCAACTGTACGAGATCATCTTTGAGCTCACCACGACCAGGATCTCCATCCGACTCTATGGAGGAGCCCTTTTGAGTATGTTCACCATTACATGTTTTCTTTTGCATTTGACATAAATTTGTTCGGGTGTCCAATCACTGCTACCATGGAAGCAACCTAGACTTTTAATTTTTCCAGTAACGCATTGTATTTTGTTTTTCCTCTCTGATTTATTCCCAATCATAAAGCTGGTATATAGTATATGGTAACAGTAAATGGTTTTATACACCAATCAGGCATATCATTATGATCACCTCCTTGTTTCTACGCTCACTGTCCATTTTATCAGCTCCACTTACTATATAGGTGCACTTTGTAGTTCTACAGTTACAGACTGTAGAATGACCCATCACCCAAATATTACCTGCTCTGCGAGGGTCCATGGGGGTCCTGACCACTGAAGAACAGGGTAAAAGGGGGCTAACAAAGTATCAAAGAAACAAATTGACTGCAGTCTGTAACTGTAGAACTACAAAGTGCACCTATATAGTAAACAGTGAAGCTGGACTTTTTAAACACTGTGTCCACTCACTGTCCAGTCTATTGGACACTCCTACCTTGTCAGTCCACCTAGATGTAAAATCAGAAACAATAGCTCATCTGCTGCTGCACAGTTTGTGTTGGTCATCCTTTAGTCCTTCATCAGTGGTCACAGGACGCTGTTGTCTGGATATCTTTGGTTGGTGACACTGAGGTCCAACTCCAGCAGCACTGCTGTGCCTGATCCACTCGTACCAGTGAAACACCTACCAACACACCACCACATCAGTGTTACTTCAGTGCTGAGGATGAGCCACTACCCAAATAGTACCACTCTATGAGGGTCCATGGGGGTCCTGACCACTGAAGAACAGGGTACAAGGAGGCTTACAAAGTATCAGAGAAACAGATGGACTACAATCTGTAACTGTAGAACTACAAAGTGCACCTATGTAGTAAGTGGAGCTGATAAAATGGACAGTGAGCATAGAAACAAGGAGGTGGTCAGAATGTTATGCCTAATCGGTGTGCATAAAGTTGTTTTTCACATGCATTACATGAACACATGCCACCGTTCACCTCAACTAAATGGTAGGCTTGAGTCCACCATTAGATACTCATAAAAAGAGCACCAGTCTAATGTATGCATCAGTCTGCATAAGCATGCCAGCCTGACCCTTTCTTATTATCGCTCACTGAGGAATGAATTCACCGGAAATGTATTCATGCTTCCATGGATTCATGCCCCACTTTATTTTCAGGCCCTGATGAAAATAGGATTGTAAGGGCTATGAATATTTAAAGCTGCAGCTTTTAAAAATGGATGACTCTGTACTGACCCTCTTGGGCTCATGTAGGGCAGGCTGCTGGGCAGAACTGCAGCAGCAGGGCCAGTAATGGACACTAACTCCCATGCTAAGCCTGCGTCAGTTATGTGCAGCAACACACCTTAATCACACCCCCTCATCAGGTAGCAGATAGCCGCAGGAGGGCCAATAATATAAGATTGTGGGGGTGGACTCATGGGCGTGAGTGTGAGAATATTTCCTGGGAGTAAAATCTTAGATCCCTCTCTCTGTGCTTATTCGATTGTAAACAGCCGTCCATTTGTCTTCCCTCTGTCTTGGCTGGCAGTGCAACACAGTGCATTTTTTCTTCTCTCATCTGTTTAGATTTGAGTATCCCCTAGGGCAGAAAGACAGAATGGCATGGTAATGGGATGCTGTGCATTATCCATCTCGGATTGTTGTGGAGCCCCACTGGCTCCGAATATAAGCACCAGTTCATTTGATTTAACCAGCCTCTGCTCTGTTTGGATTTGTGCTGGCTTTATGTAACCATATCATACATTTTTTAAACCTTATGACTCTTTAGCTAGCTCAAGTAGTCTTTATTTCTCTACTGGCTCTTTGGCAGAGGTACCTTTTTGTCGCAGCAAGGTGTGACTGTTCTGTCACATCAAAGGCTACTGAGGTGTTGCAAACCACTCGAGTGGGGCTGGGATAATCCTTTTGGCAGATGGTACTTAGGAGAGGCGAAGAAGCAGCTGGTCTCCATGTTAACCATATCCTGCATGTGGGAGGAGATCAGAGGGACTCTCCACACGTTTCTCAGGCCGTGAGCAAAATCAGGAACCCCATCAGAAAACCCACGCGTCTAGGACCAAGCTTTGAATTCGTCTGATTTAAAGAGACTCTTCATACCCCATGTGTTTGAAGATGCCTCTATAGTGTTTTGAGCATGGGTTATGTGATGAAATCAATGCAGTTTGTGTTTGACCCTGACTATGACCTCTTTTCAACAGGCATCTCATTAATCCTCTGGAATGGCCTCTACACTGCAGAGAAGGTCATCATTCAGTGGACGCTGCTCACTGAAGCATGCTACTTTGGTGTACAGTTTCTAGGTAGGGGGCAGTTTTCTCTGCACACGTCTTTCTCTCTTTGTGTCTCTCTTCTGCCTCCACCTCCTCCTCCCTTCTCTCAGAACAGGACAGACAGCGCTCATGGGTCCAAGTGAAACCTGACACTCTACCCATATTTCACCCTTCCTTAGGAAAACTTCACACTTTAGGGAAACTGATTTCCTCCACTGCTTTCAGGGTCTGTTCAGAATGAATTGTCAGTGTCAGGGATTGTGGTGCCCTCTTCTGGTTGCACATGGAACTCACAATAGCTTGCATCTAAAATGTTTAGATGCTGTTGTGTATTGGGTCACACGAGGGCAGCAGTGGCCTACATTTCTAACTCAGGCCTTACAACCTGACTTATAATAGTAATTTTCAATCCGGTCCTCAGGGATGACCCATGGTCCACATTTTTGCTTTCTTTCTATGTTGCGAGCAAAAATCTGGACTGTCAAGGGGTCCCTGAGGACCTGTCTGAGAACAGCTAATACGATGCACACACAATTGCAGCCTTCAGATGCTGAGTATGCATTTAATTTTCACTTTTGTTCACATTAAACCAATGTATGTTAAACCGAGCTGTCATGTCTTCGCAGTGACATCAGTCTCACTCCTGGAAATGGGTGTCCTGTCCAACGGAGCTGCACTCCTCCTCCTCAGTGAGGTTTTCTTCCTCCTCGTCACTCTTTCTTACTACCACCACCTTGGGCGTCGGGCCAAGAAGATCTGAAGCGCGCCGGCTAATCTGTGTGTGGGCTTGTGGGCCTCTGAAGCTAAGAGATGATTCATTTGTAGAAACGACTCAACACAACAAAATTCATTGTATACAGTAGCTCTTCTGTCTGGACCAAATGAAAAGCTGTGTAGTTTGGATTCTGTACAGCCCTTGCCTGCTTGGACTCTTTCAGTTTCGTGATGAGCGTAATGTAAAGGATTATGCTAATTTACAGATATGAAATGGGGTTTTGGGGAGATTTCTGATCTTGAATCATTCTAATGTGTTCCACTTTGATGTTCTTTGGTCACGTGTGCACTGGCAAGTACCTGAGTTTTAGAGAACTGTTTGAGAATGCATAGTATGCTTCACTAAAAGTAGATAGCTGAAGATGACTATTTAAATAATGATGTGGTCCTATCTGATGTGTATTCTTCCAAATGTCTGTTACTATGTTTGGATCATATCTGTTCTTAAGGTCAAATGACGTACAGTTAGTTTTAAAGCAAATTGGGGGATTATTATCATTTGTACAACTTTTTGCACTTTGAGAATAAGAATCTTAGTACAGTGATCAGGCAATATATTATAACCATCTCCTTGTTTCTACGCTCATTGTCCATTTTATCAGCTCCACTTACTACATAGGTGCACTTTGTAGTTCTACAGTTACAGACTGTAGTCCATCTGTTTCTCTGATACTTTGTAAGCCTCCTTGTACCCTGTTCTTCAGTGGTCAGGACCCCCATGGACCCTCATAGAGTGGTACTATTTGGGTAGTGGCTCATCCTCAGCACTGAAGTAACACTGATATGGTGGTGTGTTGGTAGGTGTTTCACTGGTACGAGTGGATCAGACACAGCAGTGCTGCTGGAGTTGGACCTCAGTGGCACCAACCAAAGATATCCAACAGCATCCTGTGACCACTGATGAAGGACTAAAGGATGACCAACACAAACTGTGCAGCAGCAGATGAGCTATTGTTTCTGATTTTACATCTAGGTGGACTGACAAGGTAGGAGTGTCCAATAGACTGGACAGTGAGTGGACACAGTGTTTAAAAAGTCCAGCTTCACTGCTGTATCTGAGCAACTCGTACCAGCACAACACACACTAACATACCACCACCACATCAGTGTTACTGCAGTGCCAGGAATGATCCATCACCCTACAGTCTGTAACTGTAGAACTACAAAGTGCACCTATATAGTAAGTGGAGCTGATAAAATGGACGGTGAGCATAGAAACAAGGAGGTGTACATAATGTTATGCCTGATTGGTATAAGTGCACTGAAAGTCATGCATTGAATCATTTGCACATGAATACATCTCAGTTATGTCTTTCAGTTTACTTCCCTTTGGTAATGATTGTGTTGATGTACACAGTGTTTTATTCATATGTTCAGACCCTAAAATTCAGTGCATTAGTATAAACTTGAATACCAGTGTAATAATGGTTACTAAGGTTTTAAAGCACAGTTTATGATGAGCTTTTGAGTGACTATTGTTATTACATGGCTATTATATATAGATTCTATATTATGTGTAAAAGAATAGTATTATTTTGGAACAGAAGCACAGTCATAGTCACAGTTAAAAGCCTGTGGGCACCTAGTAAGTATGGTTAGTGATGCACACCTCAATCTCTTAGTGTTTTTATTTCAAACCCACCTTACTGACGTGGATCTTTGTGATGCACTAGAGAGGATGGGATCTGCACTGTGTTTGTAGAAGCTTTGAGCTTTGGCTTCATGCTCATTTTAGGATCTCCAGGTTTAAGCAGATTTCTTTATCAGAAGAATGAATGGCATTTCTCAAAATTGTCCTGTGCTAAACATAAATGTTCCAAATCTGATACATTTTGTCCCACCTACATCCTACCAAGCATCACTGGATCCTCTAAACCCCATGCGTCAAAAGCAAGGCCCGTGGGCCGGATCAGGACTGTGACACAATCCTTTCTGGCCTATGAAAATATTTTAATTTTCTATTAATATTTGCCAGTTCACAATGTGCTGCACTACGGTCCCCAGCATGTACCATAACATAATGTTATAATCTATGGGACAGCGGTTACACCACAATTCTACAAAGTTCTACGTAATTCCACACCAGTCATATCACCAAACACACTTGCTGCATTTTACTTGCAGTTCAACCAACATAAACACTGAACGTCAGCTCAGCAGCTCAGAAACAGAGCCCAGGTATTAATGAACCTGTAGCAAGGAAAGGATGTCAGGGGTGTAGTTCAATCAAATAGCTAGGTTTAAAAGACTGAGCACCTGAAGGCATTCTTTTTGTATTTTTTGAATGAACGATGGCCAGTTCAGGTTACAGCATCATTTATTAAACATGACAAAAACATTTGGTCTCACTGTATTTGGATAGTCCACTACAGTCCCCTACATATTATCTACGGGTGTTTATATTGTTAACAAACTATCTGTTGAAACTATCTGGGGTTAGGATAAGGACCAGGGTTAGGGTTGGGTTTAGGTTTTAGTTTGAGGTTAAGTTTAAGGTTAGGACTAGGGCCAGTTTTAGAGTTAAAGAAAATGATGGCCGTTTTAGCAGTTGAGTGTAACTTTAAAGTAAATCTACAAAGCGTCTAAAGTGGACTAACCAAATAAAGTGTTACCATTTTTTCTAATGATTTTCTAATATGGCCCTTGTTGAGATTGACACCTCTGCTCTAAACCATGAAGTCATTTAGCAAATACAAATGTTGCTACATCCATGCTTTAAAGAGGCTAATATTCCTGCACAATAAAATAATAATAAGAGTAAGACTACTATTAAACTTCAACACTATTATTTACCAACACCAGCTACTCAAAACTCGAGTATACAGGCTCCTGCTGTCAAAACAACTTAAGCGCCAATTTATCAGAGTAAGTGACAGTCAGGTAAAATGTCTGCAAGGCAAAATATTTTTTTTTTTGACAACTCAGTTAACTTCATAGAGACCATAGAGAAATCTGCTTCTTTGAGGTCCTGTTATGCACATGATGTGACACACAACTTCAGAGGTCTATATGCATAGCCACTGTAAATCAATGGTATGCCAGAATGTGATTTTTGTCATTAGTGCATGGAGGTCATGCTCCGTAGCTGGAGTGTAGCACTACAAATGTAGCATTAACAAAATCCAGGAAAACAGAAGCATTATGATTTAAATTACAGTAAATAATGAAAAGGAAAATGTTTGAAATTACCATGTCAATATATAGCAGTTCAGTTCCAATAACTCCTCAGCTTTATGTTCTTATTTCTTCTCCTGCCTGCATTTGTCATTTCTCATGTGACAGTATGTCTTTAATGTTCTCTGTTGACAGTTTTGGTGATAAATGCACCCTTTTCAATATGCATGGACTGTTACCATACTTATAATGATGCCATTTCTTTGAAATGGTGATTGTTGCACAGGTTTAAAAGGCAGTTAATTTTGTCCTGTGGCACAAATTTTCCAACATACACCGATTAGGAATAACATTATGAGCACCTCCTTGTTTCTACGCTCATGGTCCATTTTATCAGCTCCACTTACTATATAGGTGCACTTTGTAGTTCTACAGTTACAGACTGTAGACCATGTGTTTCTTTGATACTTTGCTAGCCCCCTTTTACCCTGTTCTTCAGTGGTCAGGACCCCCATGGACCCTCGCAGAGCAGGTAATATTTGGGTGATGGGTCATTCTACAGTCTGTAACTGTAGAACTACAAAGTGCACCTATATAGTAAGTGGAGCTGATAAAATGGACAGTGAGCGTAGAAACAAGGAGGTGATCATAATGATATGCCTGATTGGTGTATAAAACCATTTACTGTTACCATATACTATATACCAGCTTTATGATTGGGAATAAATCAGAGAGGAAAAACAAAATACAATGCGTTACTGGAAAAATTAAAAGTCTAGGTTGCTTCCATGGTAGCAGTGATTGGACACCCGAACAAATTTATGTCAAATGCAAAAGAAAACATGTAATGGTGAACATACTCAAAAGGGCTCCTTCATAGAGTCGGATGGAGATCCTGGTCGTACAGAGCATGTACTATTTGGGTGGTGGATCATTCTCAGCACTGCAGTAACGCTGATACGGTGGTCATAATGTTATGACTGATCGGTGTATGACATAGTAGAGTCTAAATTACTTTCAGTTCATCTGCAAATTAGCAAATTAAATGACTGTTAATATGAGTATTAGGAGGCAGTGTATAAGTCATTTAATGTGTTTTAATCAGGTGGACCGTTGCCACTAAGCTGCAGTGTTTTTATTTTGACGACGGCTGTGGTTTTAGTTCTGTTTCACTGTTTGACGTTTTTTGTTACACCATCTTTTTTTATTCCCATATTAAGACATTAGGTAGACTCAGCTTAACGGATTGCAATGAATGGGACCATGACTTGATTGTCAAGTATAGATACAGTCCAACTCTTAAGTTACTGCATTTTAAATGTATTTTGCTTTGTACAGTTTTTATGGTCATAGCAGTGTGACACTGCTTGCACAGTGGAACATTTGCAAAGGTTTTGACTTTGCCTTTTGAGGACGTTATGCTTTCACAAACGGTGGTCATAACATCTGACATCTGCTTTAATATCAACTCAAAGGGTGGCATTTTGTATATACACACAATGTTCTGTATCTACTTTTGTAGCAAGAATGTTAAGTGCTTGAGGAATAAATATAGAGTTTTTCCCAACGCCTTCAATGCGACTTTGCTTGTTTTGGAGTCAAATCTGAGAAATGCTGCAGGAACATCCATATATCCACGGGTTTTCAGTAACTCTGTCGGCTCTAAGCTGTGCTGCATGTTCTGAAGGTAAAATGAAATCATTCAACCTGTGGAGGCTGCATGGTCTGGAGTCCGTTATTACCAGCCTGTGGTTGAAAATTCAAAACAGGCCTTTTGCGTCAGTGGAGCTTTGACAAGCTATCATTTGTTTGTTCATTTCCCACTTAGTACAGGGAGATTACAGTACCAGCAAAGTGAGACAAAGCCTTTATGGACAGATGAGAAACAGAGAGAGACAATATGTATAGTGTGCAGAGGAGAAATTAGAAAAAAGGAAACGTTGATTTACCTCAGAAAAATACCTAATATACCGCTGCTGTCTGAACAAAGCCTTGCATCTCCACTTCTTTCCTTTTTCAGTTTTGACATGATTTTAAAAATGCTGGTTGCTCTTTACATTGTGTTTTGGGGCAGTCGTGGGTTGGAGGTCAGGGAACCAGCCTTGCAGTGGTCACCGGTTTCATCCCCTGAGCCAGCGGTATATGACTGAGGTGCCCTTGAGCAAGACACCTAAATCAAATCAAATTTATTTGTTGCACTTTTTACAACTGATGTCACAAAGCAGCTTCACAGAATTCCTGTAAAGACAAAGTTTTAACATGAATGTAAAACCCCCAGGTGAGCAAGCCGCGGCAAGGAGAAACTCCCTCTGAGCGGAGGAAGAAACCTTGGGAGGAACCAAGGCTCACTTGGGGGGACCCATCCTCCTCTGGTCAGAGTACCTACAAGTGATTATACTACTAATATTAATAGCAGTAGTATTAGTAGTCATAATAGCTAGGAGTCTATGAAAACATCAATGTAGTTTTCTGGGTAGCTACTCCAGGACAGCTTTCCAACTGCTCCCCGGGTGCTGCGGATAGGGCTGCCCACTGCTCTGGGCAAGTGTGCTCACTAGTGTGTATGTGGTGTTTCACTGCATGGATGGGTTAAATGTGGAGGTGAAATTTCCCCGTTGTGGGACTAATAAGGGTCACTTAATCTAACTAAATTTTACAATGAATGGACCAAAATACAAAGGGTGTCCCAAAAATGGACATCATTTGAGATGTGAATATTCAAGTAACCACATGTCATAGGAAAATGAAATTAAATAGGCTTCATGTTGAACAAAACAAGATTCATTTATCAAAATTTGAACAAGAAATTCAGAGGGATGTAGATTTTATAACCGATTTTACAGCTTCACAAATGTTCAATATGCACACTGCCTGTGACATGACACACGTCAAGTCGGTAGTCCAGCTCCTGCCAAACACGTTGTGTTTGTGCCGTGTCCAAATCTGCTTTCCACTTGGAGCATATTTATTGAATTTTCTCCAAAATGTGTGCTGCACACTCTTATTTGACTGTGTTCGACCATATTCTAACACACAAAAGGCCCACAAAAAGCGTTTTCATTTCTAGTGGGGGGACCATTACAAATTAAACTTGGTTTTTGCACATTTTGTTAAAATATGAGGAAGAAATTGGCTCTTATTAGACTATGAAATCAAGTAATTTGTTTGGGACACTCTGTACTTGGAACAAAATCTGGTTCCATTGACTTACATGAAAACTAAAGTATGTTTTTTGCTTCTCCTGTAAAGTTATTATTTTGGAGATATAATGTTTTTTTTTCTGACAGTGGCGATAAGTAGAACCTGAAAACCTGAGTCAAAGAAGTTTCAGGTCAAACAGTTCCACCTGTATTCAGTTCCCCAGTGGAACATCATTTAACATCTATTAGCATAGAGACTGAAGTTTGATGATGTTCCTCTCTTTTTAGATGTTAAAAACTACTGCAAAACAGATCCGGTTGTGAATTAACAACCAAGTAAAATTAAACCTAAAAAAGGTCAATGAGAGAGTTTAATGTAACTGGGGAGTAAGACTACTTTATTCACAAACATACTTGACTATAAGTTTAGGACTATCATTTAAAGTTAATCAGAAACATATAAATGCATCCAAATTCTACTACGCACATGTAACTGAATAAACAACTAGTGTAACCAGGCCGTGTTGGTGTGTCTGACACTCTGAGCTCCTCCTAGTGCTGGGGCACCTGTGCTGACTGTGTTATCAGCACTTTGTGATGTATGATGTCATTAGCTACAGCATAAGGATCTGACCACTTTAAGCTTATGCAGTCACAGCTGAAGTGGTGCCAACACCTGTCTGTGCCTGTGCACGACTAAAAGGCCAGCTGTTCTTTCTCATGCTCCTCTTGTTTCAGATATTTAATCATGTTTTGCATGATCATGACTCACTGCCTGCATGTATCATCTTTCCTTGCTCAAAAATGAGAATCTAAACATATATATATATATATATATATTTGTTATATCTATACACACGCACACACACATATATCGCTGCTGTCGGAAGAAAACCTTGTATCTCCAAAATGGTAACTTTACAGGACAAGGAACAAACATACTTTACTTTTAATGTTAGTCAATTGAACAAGAATTTTTCCAAGTCATTTTTGGCAGTTTATTTTGGTCCAATCATCATGAAATTTACACACAATATAAAAGCCAACATGCATTTTCAAATTATGTCAAACACTGAAAATCGACAAAAATGGAGACCATCCATCCATCTATCCATTTTCTAAGCCGTTTCTCTGTGAGGGTCGCGGGGGGGGTGCTGGAGCCTATCCCAGCAGTCTTCGGGCAGTAGGCAGGTTACACCCTGGACAGGTCGCCAGACCATCACAGGGCAGACAGACAGACACAGACAGTCACTCACACACTCACACCCAGGGGCAATTTAGCATATCCAATTGGCCTGACTGCATGTCTTTGCATATATATACATACATACATACACACACACACACACACACACACACACACACACACACACATACATACATACACACACTACTCACAAAAAGTTAGGGATATTTGGCTTTCGGGTGAAATTCCAGGATGAACCTAAAATGCACTCTAACCTTTACTGGTGAACTTAATGTGGCCTTCTCTAAATGTTTGAATGCAAATGTACAACTGTTCAGTGTTTCAGTACTTTTTGCACAACTTGCTGTTCTCGGCAATGTGGTGGAGTTACAGTGTGGGCAGGTGTGTCTAGTCAATACAGAACTGCTCTACACTTTGTGAATGGTACAGTGACGAGCCCATACTACTGAATAACATCATTAATCCAGTCACTGTGCCTCTGCACGAACAACACAGGCCTAATTTCATCTTCATGGATGACAATGCTGCAGCTCCTCGAGGTCGCATCATTAGAGAATGGCTGCTGGAGATGGGGGTACTTCAAATGGAGTGGCCTGCACTTTCTCCAGACCTGAATCCCATAGAAAACCTATGGGATCAGCTGAGTCGCCGTGTAGAGGCTCGTAACTCTGTACCCCAGAACCTCAATGACCTGAGGGCCGCCCTTCAAGAAGAGTGGGATGCCATGCCTCAGCAGACAACAAGTAGACGTTGTTGTCAAGCTGTAATTGATGCTCAAGGGCACATGACAAGTTATTGAGACATTGACATTTTTTGTTGGGGTTTACCCACCACTGTTGTTGGCTTTTGTTTCAATAAATTGTTTGAGATGAGGAAATCACCATTGCATGCTTCTACTTAAATGCCCTGCTTTCATGATATTATAGCACTGTAGCAGGAACTTTACATTTTCCATAAATTTCACCCAAAAGCCAAATATCCCTAACTTTTTGTGAGTAGTACTGTATTGTATAATGACAATAAAGTTTAATTGAATTGAATATAAGATAATCCACTTGGATAAGGAAGGAAAAAGGAAAACGAAAACGAAAAGGAGTTTTCAAAATTTTTCAAATGTAAAAGTTGTGGAGGAAATGCGACGCCTAACAGCGCGGGTAGACCATCAAAACCCTCATCAGATAAGTAGCACTTAAAGCTTTCATCTTTGAGAGCGAGGAGAAAATCAAGCTGCTTCAAATCTGAAAATATCCACATGTGTTTCCATCCATCCTTCCACTGTGAGAAGACCACTCAGCGCAATGGGTGTGAAAGATTGTGTAGCTGATCCTGAAGAACCTCACTGAGAAAAGGAAACTAAAGTTTTATGGACTGATGATTCCAAGTTCATGATTAGGATCACTTACATCATGAGAAGCAGAAAATGCAACCAAATACTAAGCCTGAACTTTGGATGTGTGGAAAAGTGTCCCTGCAGATTTCTTTGAAAAACTGAAAGCAGATCTCATTTTTAGTACTGTGTGTGTTTTTATAATGGCAATATTTAATATACAATCTGTAAAAGCCTACATACAACGATCAGGCATAACATTATGACCACCTCCTTGTTTCTATGCTCAATGTCCATTTTATTAGCTCGACTTACTATATAGGTGCACTTTGTAGTTTGACAGTTACAGACTGTAGGTCATCTGTTTCTCTGATACTTTGTTAGACCCCTTTTACCCTGTTCCTCAGTGGCCAGGACCCCCATGGACTCTCACAGAGCAGATACAATTTGGGTGGTGGGTCACTCTCAGCACTGCAGTAACACTGATGTGGTGCTGGTCTGAGTGGATCAGACACAGCAGTGCTGCTGGAGTCTTTAAACACAGTGTCCACTCACTGTCCACTCTATTAGACACTCCTAACTTGTATATTTAAAGTCAGAGACGATAGCTCATCTGCTGGTGCACAGTTTGTGTTGGTCATCCTCTAGTCCTTCATCAGTGGTCACAGGACACTGCCCACAGGACGCTGTTGGCTGGATATTTTTGGTTGGTGGACTATTCTCAGTCCAGCAGTGACACTGAAGTGTTTAAAAACTCCAGCAGCACTGCTGTGTCTGATCCACTCAGACCAGCGCAACACACACTAACACACCACCACCACTTCAGTGTTACAGCAGTGCTGAGAATAATCCACCACACAAATAGTACCTGCTCTATGAGGGTCCATGGGGGTCCTGACCACCGAAGAACAGGCTAACAAAGTATCAGAGAAACAGATGGACTACAGTCTGTAACTGTAGAACTACAAAGTGCACCAATATAGTAAGTGGAGCTGATTAAATGGACAATGAGCGAAGAAACAAGGAGGTGGTCATCATGTTATGCCTGATCAGTGTATATCTTATTTATTTGTTACATATAATACAAAAATAACATATACAAATGGTATTACATTTTATCTAATGTATCTAATGTATACATAGAGTACAATATACATTATTTTCAATTAGCCATTTTTAATTAGTATACTTATTTTATGTTCACTGTTGTTTGGAATAACAAACTGAAACAAAGCCATAAACCAGGAAAGCAGCACAAACTGTACATTTATTCAACACAGGACGTTTTTATCATATCATATCATATCATATCATATCATATCATATCATATCATCCTCTGCATCTTTCAAACGTTTCCTGTTAGAGGTTCGAGGCTGAGAGCTCGCTGTTCCATCCAGCACAGCACCAGGGAGTTTTACCCCGCAGTCCCCGCTGGATGGAGCCAGAGAGCGCTCTGCTGAGAAACTCGACTCAGATTCACCGAACCGACTCTATCGAACTGTCCGATTCAGTGAATCGAACCTTGTGTTCCCGGTTTGATTTGCAAGCAAAGTTATTTTTATTTCCCCGCGACCCTGAGGGAGAAGCAGCTTAGAAAATGTGTGTTTGTGTGTATTATTTTTTATTGTATTACTCATACTGGTTTCTCGGCACGCACACAGAAAGAGAAAGAGAGAAAGAGAAAGCCAGATAAAGTCTGCAAAGAGAAAACATGCGAATTCAAAGAGGTTGCGTTAGAATGTGTTGTTTTATGTAATGATTTTATGAGGTTATATAGCGAAAGACACTCATTTGAGCAGTATTAGGGTTCCACTACCTACAACACAGCCGAAAATACCGCGCTGTTCCATGTAGCTGAATCGGATCGATCGGTTTAGTGAGAAGAACCGATTCACAAGGGCTATTCATTCACGAGTCCCACATCGCCAGCGGTAGTTTCTACCGAACACGCTCTCACTCACGCTGCCCACAGAGCTGACAGGCTTACAGCTGCTCCTGCGCTTCTCTCGTTCTCATCGCCACAGCGGAATAGGTGAGTATCAACTTCGCATACGGCTTCGACGGAAACACTGAGGCTCGTGAGGGTTTTGTTTTCAAGGCTTCACTTACCTGTGTTCTCGTGAACAGGCTTGAGATAGTCGAGCGTGTTGAACTGAGAGGACGCTGGACGAGCCGAGTAACTCCGTTCAGCTGAGAGCCTTTACCGAGCCATGTGGTATTCACCGCAGGTGAGCGCGAGCTGAACTGGAGTTGTAGGAGTTTTTAACGCCCGCTGACTCACTGCCTTCACTCAGTGCGCCGAGGACGAGCTGTGAGAATTGAAAACAGTCGCCTGAACCGAAATCCAAGTGGGATTAATTTCACACCCTATAGCTTTCTGTGTAGAAGAGTGTGAAACATCCTGGCCTGGGAACCTGAAGTGTTAAAGTTTGTGAGAAGAGAAGACAAGTGAAGAGTTGAGATGAGAAGAGTAGAGACAAGAAGAGAAGACAAGTGAAGAGTAGAGACAAGAAGAGAAGACAAGTGAAGAGTAGAGACAAGAAGAGAAGACAAGTGAAGAGTAGAGACGAGACAAGAGAAGACAAGTGAAGAGTAGAGACGAGACAAGAGAAGACAAATGAAGAGAAGAATAGAGGCAAGACGAAGAGAAGAGTAGAGATGAGACAAGAAGAGGACAGTAGAGATGATAAGAGAAGAGTAGAGATGAGATAAGAAGAGAAGACCAGGAAAGAGAAGGGTAGAGACGAGACAAGAAGAGAAGAGTAGAGACGAGATGTGAAGAGAAGAGTAGAGACGAGATGTGAAGAGAAGAGTAGAGACGAGATGTGAAGAGAAGAGTAGAGACGAGATGTGAAGAGAAGAGTAGAGACGAGATGTGAAGAGAAGACAAGTTAAGAGAAGAGAAGAGTAGAGACAAGAAGAGAAGACAAGTTAAGAGAAGAGAAGAGTAGAGACGAGACGTGAAGAGAAGAGTAGAGAAGAGACGAGACGTGAAGAGAAGAGTAGAGAAGAGACGAGACGTGAAGAGAAGAGTAGAGAAGAGACAAGACAAGAAGAGTAGAGAAGAGAAAAGAAGAGAAGAGACCAGAAGAGTAGAGAAGAGACAAGACAAGAAGAGACAAGACGAGAAGACAAGTGAAGAGTAGATACGAGATGAGAAGAGAAGACGAGTGAAGAGCAGAGACGAGAAGAGAATACAATTGTAGAGTAGAGATGAGACAAGAAGAGAAGACGAGTGAAGAGCAGAGACGAGAAGAGAAGACAATTGTAGAGTAGAGATGAGACAAGAAGAGTAGAGATGAGAAGAATGGAGAAGAGAAGACAAGAAAGTAGATACCAGAAGAGAGTGGAAGAGTAGAATAGAAATGAGAAGAGTGGAAAAGAGAAGAACAAAGTGGTGCTGGAAACTTTGTGCTGTAGGTTACTTTCAGCCTCCAGTGTTGTAGCAGTAATGAAGCTCGCTGTTTTCTCCCTTTATGGGAAACTCAATTAGTTCTAATGCCTTGTGAGCCCAGGACTCCATGTGTTTGCTGTCTAGTCCTGTCGTTAAGGGAAGACTCGCTCAGTTCTCTGTAAGGAGAATGAAACTACATTCCTCTACCTTCAGCTCTGCGAGCCTTTCAGTTTAATCAACACCGTGGCTAAAATGGCAGAGACTGTGTCAGGCGTTTCCATATTTGTCAATGAATTAATGGGGCATCTTTCACTGGGGGTTAATGCACTCGTTATGAGGTGGTGGGAATATTACTGTGTATGTAGGTCAGCTTTCATGGTCTGCTCTGTGTTGGCCTCAGTGACTGGGAAACTGCCTCAGATGTTTGGTTACAGCTAAAGCAGAAGCCTGTCTTCGTGAACTGAGCACACAAGTGTCTCTGCCCTTTATTTTTAAGGTTGCACTCCTATTAAATATGCCCCCAAGTAGTGCATGTTGTCAGAGCTGATCCAATAAAAAATGCCCATAATGATGAAAATATAAATCTGTATATTATGATGTTGCAGAACTGTGTACATTTCACTGTAACTTGAGTTGTGCTGCTATATTTCCATAGGCCTGTGTTGATGCTGAGTCCAGTCTTACTGCATTCCTTAGTCCTTACTCAAACAGGAACCTTCCTTGCAGCACGCCTGTATACAAACAAACAAACTTCTTGTAAGAGGATGTCTAGCAGTGTGCAACTGCATTTCTTTGTTGAAGCTTTTGTGTTCAGTTTATAGCATCATATTTTCCATGTACCTCTGACAGTTGAGGCTGTAGGCAGTGATCCTGGCACCCCACTTCCAAACGACTGAAGCTGTTCGTTGTCTGTTGTGTTCAGGTGCCAGAATTAACCCTCCAAATGAACGTGGGCCTTGTTCCTGGCCAGAGTGACCATGTCGAGATGAGGTCGTTGAGCTCTGGTTGGTCTTGGCTCTGCATGAGGCTCTTCTCTCTTGTTTACATGCTGTCGGTAACAGTGGAGCGTGAGACTATTTGCTTTCTCAAGAGGAGGCACTCTGCACCCCCAGTTTTTTTTTTACCTCCTCTCTATAGTTGCCATAGGAACGTGCATGGCATGCTGGAAACTGAATTAAGTTGTCTCGGATGGCAAGAGAGTGGATGGGGTTTAGATAGGCGTGCAATCGTTTTGCTTTCATGGAGCGCCGGGTCGGGCCATCTGTGGGGCTGCTCACTGTCAAGTTCAGCAACCCCGCATAAAGCAGTCTCGTTTAGCCAAGACCGAGAAGTCTGTGAGCTTCTTTTTTGGGCCTGTTTTGGGACAGCTGAACGATTTTACGCCGTGCGTTTTGAAGGTCGAGCTCTTATCTGGGCCTCATTGTGTAGTGTGGTAAATTTAAGCTAGAGTGCATCCTCAGTGTGTGTAGAGTTTCTCCCTTTGTCAGCTGTGAAAAGCGTGGCTGAAAGCTGCCATTGTTATGGTGGGAAATCAAAGCTGGCCCTGTCTGTGTGTGTGTGGGTGGGTGTGGGGTGGGAGGGGGTAGGTATAAGGAGGAAGGGCCATGGGGTGTTAACCAGCTCCTCAGTATACGCTGGGTAGACGAGCTGAATGCTGATGAACTTCAGACTGAGAACTGAGCCTGGATGCCCCTCAGGGAAGCTGCTCTGCTCTTTTACACACACATTCCCTTACAAAGCCAGATACACATGCACATACACCTGAAATAGATTATCCTATTTCACACGTCATCGTTTAAGTTGCTTCATTTTTGTATGATACGTATAATACCATCCTCCTGGTTTAAGATCTGCTCAGTTGTGCTGTTGAAACTTTGGGGGAAAAAGCTGAAAGGTAGGTGTAGAGAAAGTAAACTGTGACAGTAGTCAGGCAGAGCAATGTGATCCACTGGCCTAATTAAATTTTTAGTAAGTGGATTGTGACACACATTTTAGTGGCAGCCTGCCCTGGAGGTCAGGCAAGTTGCATGTCTGGTGTAGCCACACTTACAGATCATTAAAATACACACATGGTGAAATAATGGCCTTCCTATATACTGGCTGTGTGTAGGCTCTCATTCTGCTTCCTTTGTTGTGCATTACATTTTATTTAGAGTGTCTATCCCTTTCTCCTTAGTAATGGGAATGATATAAAGAGTAAGGAACAGGTTGTAGCAATGGTTTTGTCACAGATAAAGGGAAAAAGGGGGAAAAGACAAAGAGGTAATGTGATACTTTAGACCTTTTCTTTGCTCTCTGGGGTGTTTTACAGTTTGAAAATAGCCACATTTTTAATGTCTGTGACATCGTGGAAGAAATGAGCCAAGAAGGGTTTTATATAAGTTTGGCAGAGTGTGAGCCTGTTAGTTACCCAACAGAGCAATTCTGCTCCAAAAATTTGTGCTAGGCTAAGCCAGGAAGTTCAGTATCAGAATCCTTTTAGATGCTGGGTTTTCTGGTGAATCTTTTAGAAGGAAATCTTCTTTGAAACTTTTAGGAAACGACATAGAAAGCAAGGTCATATTTTATTTTGATGTCTCAGATTGTTAAGAAACTATCTGGTGAAAGTTGACTACTCCCCTACTTTGAGTTAGTGTTAGGGTTGGGATTAGAATCATGGTTAAGGTTAGGTTTAGAGTCGAGGTTTGACGGTATGGTTTAACACTAGGACACCAGTTTTTACGTAGTCGATTGGCGAAGACATGTTTGGTGTGCTTATTTGACCTCTTTAGTCCTGGAGATATGAAGCTAATGTTGTGAACAAATGCTAAAAGTCAAAAGTCACCCAAATCTTTATGTAAATACAGGCCAAAAGCTTCTGTCAGTCCATATCCAGGTCTTCATTAAGGTCACACAGTCTGTACTACCTGAGTTATCTGCACCCATCTGAATGAAGACTTAGGCTATGTTCACATTGCCAGGTTAAAGTGGCACAAATCAGATTTTTTGCCCTAATGTGACTCAGATCTGATGTTTTCAGGGCTCTGTGAACACAAATCTGATCTTTTCAAATCTGACCTGAGTCACTTTCACTAAGTTCACATTACAGGCCTCATTTCTCCAATCCTGTTTTTTGCTTAAATCCGATCTCTCTGACACGATGGTTCACATTCGTTTAGGTAAATGATTCAAATCAGTCATTAATGTAATAAACCGGCATCCTGAAATGACCCACATCATACTCAGTAATGTCACTTGACTGAATCACTGTATCATCAGCACAAACTAACGAGCAGAACGAGCTTCGCTGAGAAGATCATTAACTCTGATCAGCTTTCAGCTTCATTATTAGAGCAAGACGAAGGAGTAAAAGGTGTGATGAGCTGCTTTTCCACCATTTACAGGCTTTAACTGTACTTAACTTCGGCCCTGTTGCCATGGTAGCGCTGAATGATGGCGCATGTGCAGTCGGGAAAATAAGCACATGAATTCCGATCTGAGCGTCACATTAAGGTCCCAAGGCCACGAATCGGATACATATCCGATTTAGAATCACATATGAAAGTGGTTCAGGTCGGATTAGAAAATATCGGATTTGCTCTGAAAACATCAAATCTGAGTCACATCATGGCAAAAAATCGGATTTGTGCCACTTCAACCTGGTAATGTGAAAGTAGCCTTTTCATATGTGGGCATTAAGATGACCTTTTCTTTTTTTTTCCCATGAAAGTTCATCACTAAATCCTGACACAGATGACGCAGCGTGTCAAAATGTTTGATCTTCGCACATGCATCTCTGTTCAGAAGTTAACAGTGGCCACTGTAGCATCTGAATAGGCTGTGTAGTTTCTTTTAGTGACTGACCGCATAAAAGACCCTGCAGTCTAAGGCGCAGTAGGAGAATTCTGAATGCGCCTGTCTAGTAGTTGACCGTTAATGGCAGGCGCATGGCATAACTGTGTTCTATCGGTAGTAAACGCATTTCTGTGTTTGCGGCACTCTGCAAGTGTGCAGTCAATACTTTCCGACCACCAGAGGACAGTGGGGCAGCCAAAATGTGCCATACACTGCTCTTTCCAGCAGCCTTCCAAATGGCATGGGTCCCCATAATAACACTAACCCATTTAGAGCAAACAGAATGTGGGTCAGTGCATGTTTTACGCTGTAGTGACGGACAACAGGAGGGAATATTGAACCGTCCTTTGAACTTTGCTTCTGTTCACTTTGTGAATTAAATTTGTGAATTTACATGGCCACAAGAGCTTTTTGTCACTGCATACTGGATGGAGCATTTTGTAAGGGTGTAATAACGTGCAAAATGATTAATTTGGTTTTGTTTTAAGACCCCAGAATGGTGCAGTGGAGTTTTAGGTGGTGCGGATCCTTTTAGGCCTCTTACTCAGCAGCATGTAAACTAGCTTAGCACAGAATAAGTATGCGTCAATCTTAATGCGTTAGCCATAAACTAATATGCTGGCTGCAGTAATTTATACAGTATGATCAGAGATGACTTGATGCCACCTTTACTTTTCTAATCATGATATTGAAACCTTGAATATTGACCAGTTAATTTTTTGCTTTGTTTTCTAATTTTTTTTTTATTTTTATTATTTTTTTTTTTTTGTTTTAACACTTAAGTGTTTGAGTTTTTGTTTTGCAAGTATACATAGATGTATACAATTAAGGAATATCACAATCAGAACAATGCCAAAAAGAAAGAAGGTGAGAGAAGCAGAAAAAGAAGAAGAAGGAAAAAAGGGTTGTCTTTAAAGATACTGCACCCTTGCATTCATGTCCATTTATCCACTATGGTGTCAAATGTCATCCACTTTCACCACCTGTTAGCAAATACGTTTTCTCTCAATCGAAGATGGTCAGACATTCTTTCTAGTATATTGGTCATTCGTCCACTTTTTTTATCTCTCCATAGGAGTCACTGGTGCTCCTGATCCTCATTGGTGTTACACATAATAAAGGAAACACCAGAGACATTTTAATGACTCATGCATTTTACAAAATCACTGTTATAGAGCCTCAAACCACATGCTGTCAGTCATGGAACATCCAATAAAATATGAAATTTAATCCATTTGTGTTATTTTTTCACAATAGTCTCAGAATAAATTCGGTCACACCAGTGACTTCAGCTAAAAGCTTCATGTGAAATCATGAGCTAAATGAGAAAATCCCTGAGAACTGAAAGACACTGTGGACTCACCATATGCATTTTTCTTCATAGATCCTCAGAAAACAGGTGAAAGGAAGTCGAGTGACATCATCAGTGTGACTTTGATTTCAAAATAAGAGATTTTTCTTATGCACACCAGTGACACGACTCCTGGGGACTTATACATTTTATAGTATTTATTTGTCATTTGTTTTCATGTCATTTAATTTATGTATTTCATAGCCATGTATTATAAATTATTGCAGTTAAAATAGCAGAAAAACCTTTTTTTTCCTCTCGAAAATTTGGCCTCAGCCTTTACGCATGACTATGAGGACAAGCTCTTCTTTGGTGCTTGGAATTCTAGATTGATTGGATTGATTGATTTAAAAACCAAAATTGCTAACTTGAGGCTCAAGAAGGCTTAATTGTTTAAATAACTTGTTTTAATATATAAATAAATGAAACCTTAAAATGTGTAATATATCTGTAAATGCTAGAAACACAAAAAAGGACATTTCTGTAAAATGACCCAAATAAATTTGTATTGCAATTTCCACTCACTGTTCTGTTGAGGGGGGTTCAATTTTAATAAGCTACTATGTTTTAAGGGCTCATATTCTACAGTGTTCTTGTTTTTTCTGCTATAGATCAACATTTGTGTGTTTTTATGTGTCAAATTTTTTTTTCTACAGAATTGGTCCTTAATCTTTAGAATCAAACAGGCCTATTTTGTTACTGTAAAGCAGGTCAGGCTCAAACACTCCTTATAACGTCAGTATGAATGGGTGGGGCTGAACTGCTGTAGGTCGAAAAATGTGGATTCAGGTAAATGAGCTATTTTTCGTGACGTTGCAAAAGCAATGAATTGACAAGGTAGTTTTTGTAGTTTGAGGTAGCTTAGTTTCCATATGTGACCTGGGGAGTGGGAATTTTCCACTTATGATGAGTGTCTAAATGTTTCAGGCTCGATTTATTCGCTTTTCTTGCCGATATCTGATCCACTATTTTCTGGTGATATTGGCGGCATATTGATACCTATTGGTACAGCTATGCTATAACATGATATGATGGTACGTTGCATTGTTACTCCACTAGACTGTAGTATTCAGTGTTTCAGCTGAGAATAAACAGTGTAGAAGTGTGTTGCTGTGTGTGTAATGGAGTAGATGTGTGGCGGCTGTGCATGGAGGCCTAGTTGTTATTTAGTCACATCACCCCAGTAATCCAACCCTTTTGGTCCAGTAAAGACCAGCTTAACTTTGAATCTGCTATTGTTAATCTTTGTCTCTGGTGACAAATGTGTCTTACAAAGCCAAATCCCTAGAGCAGTCATCAACTGTCACTAACTCAAGTAATGGCATGTCTTTTGTAGCCATCTTTTATATGCATTGTGTAAATGTGAGTTTCATTGACCGTTTTTCTTCTGTTTTTGTTCTTTTTAGAGTCAGCAAAATGGGGAAAGGTTGCATCACGGCCACCAAGTACTTTCTGTTTCTCTTCAACCTGCTCTTCTTCGTAAGTCTCTTTCTCTTTCTGAATGCTATCAGTGTACTGATATTCACAGAACTGAACCGAAGGGGATTTTACTTAAAACCTCTGCATAAATTAGTGGTTGAGATGTAAACAAAGTGATTTGATGTTAAATCGTTCATAGTAGAGAAATTTACTCGCTCAGATTTATTTACAGTAGTGCTGATGGGGGTAGCAATGTCTAAAACACGGATATAACCATTTTATATTCTGTCCAAAACAAGCTCTGAATCTACACGTCTGAGGTTGCCTGTGTAATGCTGATAAATGGTGAAATAACATCTGCAGAAATTCTCCTTTCACTGTCCTGCATGTACCGCTCCATCTTGCATGGGTTTTCAATGTATTTGTAGCCAAAATGTTATTTCAAAACAATAAAGCAGCCTTAGAGGCATTAAATTCTTCAGACGTCTGTTTCTGATCCCCACTGCTATGAATACGGACTTGGTAATCTTCACATCAAACCACTATGAATAACTTGTTTTACATCCAAATTATTAAGTTAGGTAGAAATGTTTTTAAAAAATTCCCCCATAAAAACACTTGAACATGTTAATAATTTCGTAAATTAATGACTGTGTGTAAGTTAATGAGTGCACACACTCATTCCATCTACATTTGTCTTCGGTTGTCGATTCTCGTAGCTGACAGCATTTTACTGCTTAATCTGAATGATAATAGGCTTCAAATCTGTTAAATTTAAATGCCTTAAGTAACATTAACATACAGGCTCTCCTCCAGCACGCTCATTTCGCATAATGAAATGGATGTGTTGAGCAGGTTTTCAGAGTGTTCCCATTTGGGTGTCCCAGTTACTCCAGCTGCTGTGTTTTTGAGGGGCTGATCCTTTCTCCAGCGTTAGGCACGCTTGATGCTTTTAACAGCGCTGCCTCCATCATCTGCGTGTTCCCATTCTCCCAGCATGTAGCACTGATGTTCTTGGACGCATTACAGTCATTGCACTGTTTTGTGCTTGAGAATGGGTTCTGTGTAAGCTATTGCAGTCTCAAATTAGGCCCCACGTTCAGCCCTTAAATTAGTGCAGGGCGATAAACCGTTTATACTGATATACCATAATACTGACTCAGACAGCTTTTCAGTTTAGCAGAATTTTTCCAATATATTTGATACAGTGAGTATTACATCCATGATATAATTCCCATTAAATAATGACCATTAAAGAATTTCCAGTCTCTATTTTGTCCACTTTACATGTTGTTATTCATGACCTGATGGTTTACTGCAACGTATGCTTTACATAATTTTGAAATAACAGTTTGCAATCCATAAAAATGAGATTGTTTTCTTTCTGGAAATGTGCTTCCTTACTGTTTACAAAACACCAAAGGGAACCTTACAGTGTAATTTTAAGACAAGAGAACACGCGTCATGCATTCTGAGTGTCTCATACATTTGAATAACCGAGTTATCAGAAAAACAAAGCTTAAAGATCTCAACTGAAAACAGACACAGTGAATAAATATCTATCTATCTATCTATCTATCTATCTATCTATCTATCTATCTATCTATCTATCTATCTATCTATCTATCTATCTATCTATCTATCTATCTATCTATCTGTCCATCTCTATTTTGATTTCTCTCTTGAAAGACAGCCTCATAATTATAGTGCAGAAGTGTTTACAGCTCTGGTTCTCTGGCAGCTCTCAACCTCTGAGTGAGAGAGAGGGTCTGTTCCCTTTTGTTCTGGCTCTGCCCCACTCAGAGAAAATGAAACCTCTTATCCAGGCTTACACCCTGTAAATCACAGGCCATGATCCTTCACATCCAAACAGTGCAGCAGGAGCTGCAGCATTATCCCCATGTGTTTGGAGTGTGATCTGTGACGGGGCCCCCTCTCCCCGCATATGCTCGTATCAGAGCTGCGCCTCAGGACAGTGCCTGAAGAGTCTCCCTCTCTCTCTGCAATTGTCGTGGGCCGTGTGGTTACGCCATGCAGAGAATGAGGTGAAAGAGCCGTGGTTTGGTGGATTGCAGCCTTGATCGCCAGGCAGCACGGACTTGTAGTGCCACTGAACTGGAATCAGCCCTTCTATTTTAGCATGTCATTTTCTTGTGCTGGATCAGCTGCTTACTGTGTGAAGCTGGGTCAAACTTTTTTTTTTTATTATTGTGCACATCCAAGTGTAATCAGTTCCATATTGCTAAGATGCTGTGATGCACAGTATATCATGTTTTAGATCTTTATCGTGGCTTTTGCAATACTGTTATCACAGACTGCAATATGCAGATGAGGCCTTAACTGATCACTGCATGTTTTGTTGTGTGTTGTCAGCATCCTGGCTGGTGTTACAGGCTTTTTGGGATGTTTAGATGAGCCAAAGCCTTTATGGGTCATTCTACAGAAATGTCTACTTTTCTTTCTCTCCATGGGAGTCACTGGTGTTACCAATCCTCATTGGTGTTACACATCATAAAGGAAACCCCAGTGACATTTTTAATGAAAAAACATTTTATAAAATACCTGCTACAGAGCATCAAACCACATGTTGTCAGTCATGGAACATCCACTAAAATATGGAATTAAATCCATTTGTGTTCTATTTTTTCCACAATTACCTCAGAATAAAGTCGGTCACACCAGTGATTTCAGTGATATGAAATTTTGAGCTTTATGAGAAAATCTGAGAACTGAAAGACACAGTGGACTTACCATGAGCTTTTCTTCATATGTTTTCAGAAAACAGGTAAAAGGAAGTCAAGTGGTGTCATCAGTGTGACTTTTATTTCAAAATAAGAGACTTTTTGTTACGCAGTAACACCAGTGACACAACTCTTCATTATATATTTTATAACTTTCATTATATATTTTATAATATTTATTTGGCATTTGTTTTCTTTGTCATTTAATTAATATATTCCATAGTCATATACAGATTATTTCAGTTAAAATAGCAGAAAACCTTTTTTTCTCTTCAAAATATGGCCTCAGCCATACACATGACTGTGGGGACGAGCTCTTCTGTGGTGCTTGGAATTCTATTTGATTGCTTTTAAAACCAATATTGCTAAATTGAGGCTAAAGAAGGTTTAATTGTTCAAATAACTTGTTTTATTTAAAAATGCCAATATATTTTTACCCTAACATGTTTAAGTAACTGTAAACGCTAGGGGCACAAAAATGGATGTTTCTGTAGAATGACCCTTGTAGGTTGCAATAAAAATACTTTTGCCCAAAACCAATATTGACCAGTCCTTAATCTTTATGCTATGTGCCTCATAGTGATAACTGATTCAGCATGTAACTACAAAAATATTGCCATGGTGACAGTGATAACAGCGAAAATAGATGATCAAGAAAACACTCTGTATAATGCTGGGCGCACCTGATATTCAACGCTGAGATGTTTGGCATCTATGGCTCCTCCAAAAAATCAGCATTCACTTTATTTCACTTTATTTCAACTGTAAAGTTGGGAAAATTGAGCAATAAGGTGCTTTTGCTTTTGGTGGTGGCAGAATTTTCCATCCCTGCTCCATTGAAAAACAGTAGAATATCTGGTTTGCCAGCCACATTTAAAAGCAGTATTATGGTTCACTAATGTCTTTTCAATACAACATAAGTTATGTTGCAAACGGACAGTTTCAGTATAGTATTTTGTCAGTATTGTAGACCTCTAACCACAATATTGAACTCCTGCTGTAATCTCCCCACTTCTTCATCTTAAAGGGTTTGTAAAACACAACTTTCTCATTTTTTTTCTAAGTAAAAGTTAGATGAACTATGCAGACTTTAAGATTTCAAAATATACCATTCACTTCTCCAGTCTGTATAGCCTATATATGGAAATTATGCCGCAAAAATGTTGTTATGAAACAAAGTTCTAAGGAGTTTCAGCTTTTTGAATGGCTTGATGCAGGGCAGCTAATCAGAGCAGATCTCATTTACATAAAGGCACAGTAACCAGTCATGTGAAAATCAATTGTAACTGTGTGCTGGTACATAAACCTACACAAATATTTGAAAACAAGAAAGGTTGCATTTGGGCCCTTAAAAAACGAAAATATTGCAGTGTAATACTTTCTCGGGTTCTTGTTCATTCCTAAAAACCCAGATGTCACAGCAGAAACTGTGATGACAGACTTGGAGACTGAGGAATGGTGGTGCTGGCTGTGAGACTGGACTATGAACTGGACAGTGGCTGCGGGAGACTGATGGGGTGTGTTTAGGGCAAGCAGTGGTGTTCTCAAGTAGAGGCCACATCCGCTCCACCCCCCCCCCCCCTCCTGCTGCCACGCAGAGGCATGGCCCAATCAGTCCCAGATGTTAGCGCTGTGCGGAGGGGGGAGAGAAGAGAGAGCCTGAAACCCTGCTTAGAGACCAGAGAACAGCGCACAGCTCAACTCCCTACAGGCTAGGATTAGTGTCTCTAGCATACTCTGGCAGACACCCCCCCCCCCCCCCCCCCCCCCCCCCACACACACACACACACACACACACACACACACAAGATGCATGCACATACATGCAAGCTGATATCACTGCTGACTTAAACATGTAGTGACATTATGCACACGCTCATGCATGCTAGCAGGCTTCACGCGGTTCCGAGCCCAGTCCCTTCCAGGAGATTTGGAGTGAGCAAGTTGCAGCTTGTAAATTGAAAATGTGGGGCGCCTTGCTCCCCCCTCTACCCCAACTGTGTGATTAATTTTCTCTCTCTCTCTCTCTCTCTCTCTCTCTCTCTCTCTCTCTCTCTCTCTCTCTCTCTCTCTCTCTCTCTCTCTCTCTCTCTCTCTCTCTCTCTCTCTCTCTGTGTATCTCTTGCCTTCTCTTTTTCCTCTCTCTCTGCAGATATTTGGAGCCC
This sequence comes from Pygocentrus nattereri, assembly GCF_015220715.1. Classification (NCBI taxonomy): domain Eukaryota; kingdom Metazoa; phylum Chordata; class Actinopteri; order Characiformes; family Serrasalmidae; genus Pygocentrus; species Pygocentrus nattereri. The sequence goes on from NC_051225.1 coordinate 15,200,706, forward strand.
TGATTATGGGCTTTGGACTCTGGATCCTCTTGGACAATCAAAGCTTCATTGCAGTCTTGCGTAAGTCAGTGTCTGTATGCTCAGTGTAACCAAAGTAGCAACCCCTTTGGCAAAGGAGGACGTCCAATAATTTGTGTGGATTTGCTCCAGTGGGCTCAAAGTTCTAATAAACTCTTTATATTTGCATTTTTTATTTTCCACTGACTGTATGTCCAAAATGGTAACTTTAAGCAAGAAGGAAAAAGCTAACCTAACTGTAATTAACAGTACTGGACAAAAGTCAAAGACCACCCCTTCATTTATTTGATTTCTAGTCAAAACGGCCTTTCAGAGCATGTTATTCATTTCTCAGTGTCAGGAAGGAATGTAGAAAACATATATTTTACAGAAAATTACACAGACGCATCAACAAATAATTTTCAGTATTTATTTTGTCCATCCTTGAGCTTCTCTTACAGCTTCTATTATTTGCAAGACTTCAGTTTTTCAAAGAAATCTGCAGGGATGTTTTTCCACACCTCTGAAGTTCAGTCTTAGAAGTCAGTTGCAATCGCAGCTTCCAATGATTCCAGTAGTCCCAAACACTTGCAGTGATTTTGAGGTCTGGACTCTGGGGCGGTCAGTCCATTGTTCCCAAAACACCAGCAGATTATTTGTTTAATTTGTAAATCTTCTTCTTGTTTGTCTGGTTCATTTTCTTAGTTATGGCTTTTTAACAGCTGCACATTCTTTTTCACCCATAGTGTTGTCTTCTCTGAGTGAAAGAGTAGACATCAGTCTTTTTTATTTCAAATCTGTTTGGCAGGAGTCCCATTTTCTCTATATATGATGATAATTTTTTGGGAAACTCCTGTTTTTTCCCCACTTATTCTTTTTTGACTTTCCCCTTCTTTTGCAAGTTAATAATCTTATGTCTATTCTTAACAGAATTATCTCATGAAAAACGTAAAGGACATTTTGACTGGAAATGAAATAAATTAAGTGAATCTTTTTGCACAGTATAGTTCATGCCTAGAATAAGATTTTAGTCCAAGTGGTTTTGGACCAGTTCTATTGGCTCATTTGCCATTTATTGTTTACATGAGGTAAATTACAGCTAAAGAAGGTTTTGATATAACAGTGAGTATATGCTCTGTTCTTTTGTGGCTTTGTTCCCGTTAGGGAGTGAAGAAGCATAGGAAGTGGTGTGGGGAGACTCTTTCTTTATGCTCTCATTAGTGGGGGATCCTGTTAGCTCTTCTCCTGTCTCAGCTCTGAACTAAAAACCTTCGGCGTTGTGACTCAGTAGTGCAGAACTTTTTACTTTTTACCATCTGTCTCTGCTTTGGTTTTGTTTGATGATCACTGCTGGTTCGCGTCTTTGTGGTACCACGTGATGCAGTGTGTTGGACAGACTCTCTTGGATGGTCTCTGAATTTCTCATCACCACCTCCCCCTCTCTTGCTCTCTTTCTCTCACTTTTACGGATACATGCACACACACGCACACACATATCTGTTTTCCATCCCGCAGGCTGTTGCAGGCAGCTCTGGGTCAGTGGGTCTGCGTCTTCTAAACGCGGCCAAGAAGGCTGGCGCTGGCTGAGGAACAGGCCCTAAGTTCACGGGCCAAGCCGAACAAACCCGACTAACCAGGCTGGTAGCGAGAGCCAGGCAGGGCCTGTGGGTGACGTAGCACGTCTGAGGCAGTGTGCAGGTGCTGCGCCCACCCCACACTGGGTTCATTTAACCACTCGCTCATTAGCATGCATCACGTCAGCGCTCAGATCAGCCATCTAGCTACGTTAGTCATCGGTGAGAACAAATTAACATTAGTGAGCAAGTATATCTGCAGGCGAGAAGAATGAGGCTCTCTCTTTTTGCTCTCTGTCTCTTTCTTATGCGCTCTCACTTTCTCCTTCTCTCACACACACTGGCACACAAACTAACTGTCTTAAAGAGTCCAAATGAAAGAGAGGCCACAGTGAAGCTTCTCAGCTTCTCGGCGTGGCTGAAGGCAGTTGGCACAAGTTTACATTGTTGACGCTTTGAATGTGGAGGCTGCAAACAATCCGCTCAATTCATCGGTTTGGCATGGCTTCGTCCTCGAACAGGGGTTAATGGAGAGCATCTCAAAGCTTGAAGCTAAGAGTTCTATGCTTGGCATAGAGCTCTTGACCAAAGCTAAGGGTGGTGGCATCATGGAAAGTTTTGCACTAGCCTTTAGGGAGCCGTATGTGTTTAGGTCATGAATGTTGCTGAGTGTGAACCCTGATTAAAGAAAGCTCAGACCGATGACATGCGCCACTGCGCATGTGTCCATGGCTCACGTTCCCCTCTGTGTGCTGTATTTTACCAGACGTTCACATTCCTGTAGAGTGTGGGGGCCCAGCGGTCGTTTGCTGGGACTCCCAGCCGTCCATAGGCCGGGGAGCCCCCTTGCTCCATCATTAAAAAGCCAGTTTTCAGAACGCCATTGTTTTTCTAATCCAGCCACCAGCAGCCTTCTCTAGCCTGCTGATCCCCAGAGGATTTCCACATTTCCGCTACACGCCAAGACACTTCAGGCGTCATAGGCGAACGGAGCGTCTGCTAGTACCACACTGCGCGCACACAGACACACACACACACACACACACACACACACACACACACACACACACAGAATGCACAGAAACGCATAGAAACTGCGTTTACCTTGGGAACGTAGTCTCTCTTTTATAGACTGTGGTGGTGCCTCTTTGGAGAAGTTGTCATGGAGAACATAATTCAAACAAGAATCCTTGCTTTCATGTTCCAATAAGGCTCCCCTCTCCAAAGCTTTGAGGTTGAGTTTTACTGAGTCTAGTGGTTAGCCCTGCAGCAAGGAAATTGCTTTGTTAAGAAGAAGACTTCACTAAACATTTTTTTTCATTAGGCTGTTGTCGAATTTTATGCGAATAATGTTTACCAAATGTTGTGAAAAGGTAATATCTGGACTTTCTATCCTGATCTAAACATATAAATTCTTTGTTTTTAAATACGTTCTTCAGTAATTAACAGTACAGTTAATTACATGAGAGTAACTGAGCTCAGCTCTTCAGACTGACCTAATGCAGACCTCTTTCACCAGGACAAATGAGGCTGAGATGGTTGCGGACTAGAGTCCACATGCCAGTCGAGCTGTGAATTAGTTTGTTTAGTGGACATTGAATGTGATCAGCAGCTCTCCTCCTTTCAGTGACTGGTTTGAAGAAGATTCCCCCAAGGCATAGCACTCCATTCAAATGTTTTCCAGTGATTTAAGGTTGGAATGTGTTGATCAGTGAAAGCGTTAGATAAGGCTTTCTTGACTCATTACTGTGATTGATTTAGCCATTGATGTGATCTTTGTGGCACATGCGGTCATGCTGGAGAATGAGATAGCAGGCACTGCTGGTTACATCAGGTCAACTGACGTGCTATTATGTCTGGTGCAAGCCATTGTCACACCAACTCACTTGCAGCTTTCACAGGGCTACTGTACACTGTGCTATTGTTCAGAGGGGCTGCCTGCGGTGATGTTGTTTTTGCTGTGTAGCCACCACGGTGTTGCCGGCTGGTTTGTAAGACTGAGACAGAGGGTCCTCAGTCTGGTGTGCTGACAGCCTGTGTAGGCCTTTTTGAAGCTGGACCAGGACACATTCTGAGAATGTTCTGACCTCTAAAAGCTGAAACCACAGAATTGCTGGCTGTGAGCCTCACTGTCATGCTGTCTGTTCACAATAATGACAGATTCTTACGGAAATGCCAAACCTGTCTTAAACACACGTACATGTAGTGTTTTCAGACACAGACTAAGCATAGACTGAGACTTTTCAGAAGATTTTCACTGGTGATTCCCTACTGATAGTGTGATTTAGAGCTTAATCTGTGTCCAGAGAAGCACTCCATGGCATCCAGACAGTGTCTTTCTGGTCCAAGCTGACAGTGTTGCTCCAGGCTTAAGCATGACTAAGTCAGACGCGATCGCTGGCAGGACCCTGCAGCAGAGTGAATGGTTTTGGCCTTAGCTGCAGCTGAAATATTTGCAATAAAAATGTGGCTGTAATAGGATCATCTGGTACTGTTGGAGTGGGACATTTCAATATATTATTTTACTATAGCTGTTTTTGCTAGTTGTAAAAAGTAAAGGAGATGAGGGAAGATTGATAGCCAAGGTGGTCAAAAAAGTCAGGCCTGAAATCAAAACAAAACCTTTAAAAAAATCTTGCACAGTAGTTTCTTTTCTTTCATCCATCCTTTTTCTCCCAGTGTTTTGAAAGCACTTGAACTGCACTGAGTGCCAGTATTTCTCTGCAGAGGACTCATCTACGGCACTGAAGGTGGGCTCCTACATTCTGATTGGTGTGGGCTCCTTCTCCATGCTCATGGGCTTTCTGGGCTGTCTGGGAGCCATATATGAGGTCCGCTGCCTGCTGGGTCTGGTAAGACACACTGATGCATGGAAATATTCTCTCAATAATGTAATGTTTCAGTGAAAAATCAAATGTATGCAATTTTGCTTCTGTAGTTTTACACCAGACCTAGGAGGCTAACATTGCTAACAGACACTGCGTTGGTAATTATATTCCGGTTTCCTCCCACAGTCCAAAGACATGCAGTCAGGCGAATAGGAGATTCTAAATTGCCCCTAGGTGTTTGGGTGTGTGTGACTCTGACTGTCTTTCTGCCCTGTTCAGTGTTTTCAGCCTTCCGCTCAGTGAGCGTTGGGATAGGCTCTAGCGCCTCCCCAATGACCCAGCAGGATAAGCTGCTTAGAGAATGTGTGTGTGTGTGTGTTAAAGTGGGTGTACACAAAGTAATTCAGAGTGGTTTGATGTGAAATGATACCAACTCTGATTTCTGTCCCAGGCGTTGTGATGTCTCCAGTGCAAATACAGCCAAAATGGTCTATAAACCTACATATGTCTTTATATTTGACATATTTCATACACACGTAATTTATGTATAGATTTTATATGTAATGTTGATAATAGTAACATAGAAAAAAAAGTTTTGTGAATAGATTTATAAAAATAAGTTTTAGGTCAACGTCTCTCAAAGAATGTCTGCAACATCAGGCACTGCATTTGTTACCCTTTTGTGTAATGGTTTTCTGGGAGGTAAGTTTTAGAGGCATTAACCACCTCTGACATCTGGTTCCTATTACCATCGCTGTGGTCATTTTTGATTCTCTGTTTCTCTATGATGGTGCATTTCACATCAGTCCACTCTGAATGACTTTGTTTACATCTTGAGCATTTAATTATACATAACTTTGAATGTAATTCCCCCTTAATCTTGAGTGTTCTAACTGAAGATGTGTTTATAAATGAAAACTACAGAAATCATGGATATAATCTAGAGTTCATATCCCTGTGTGACATGAGCATAAGCGAAGGGGAACCAGATTCTATGGAGGAGTCGAGAATCTGCACAACACCTGTTTGTAATGAAAACCTGGATGCAGTTTGAGCTGGTTCATAGAAGTTTTGGGGATGTATTTGTGGCTACTGATTTGAGTGATAATTGACTTCTAGTGTTTGTTAGCAGCATTAGCCTCGTAGCTCCAGCGCTAAACTAAAGCCACCAAACATGGCTTTGCACAAGTCATGCAAATACTAGGCCTATGTCACATGGGGTGCTTCATGGAACACTAGTCATCTGTTGTCACATGATCCCAGATAGCAAGGGCATAGCAGGCCACTGTTGGCTTACTGATGGCAAAGCTGGCAGCCCACTGGCTTTTTGTGCAGTGTTTTCCAGGTGGCCCACTGGTGGCTAAGCAGAGCATTAGACAAGATGCCACTTTTCATTGCTCATTTATCATTCTAGTTAGACCTTGTAAGTAGGACAATAATCCAGGTGGTCAGAGGGTGGACCAGCAGTGGCATACAGTCAACGGGGTTCTGCCGTTAATAATCCAGTGGACCACCAATATATTGCTGTTGTCGGAAGAAAACCTCATTACTCCATTTTTGACATTTTTCAGTTTTTGACTTTTACATTTTTGTTTATTTTACATCGTGTTTACATTTCATTATGAATGGACTAAAAGAAATGAACCAAAATGACTTGGAAAACATTCTGGTTCTTTTGACTCATGTTAAAAGTAAGGTTTTTTCCTTCTCCTGTAAAGTTACCATTTTGAAGAGACAAGGTTTTCTTCTGTCAACAGCGATATACTTGCTGTCAGGGATGCTAAGTAGATTTACTTACAAATAAGACTTTCTGTTTCAGAATCTATGTGTGCAGATGTTTGTGTGCTAGCAGTTTTCCACCATGGCAGAACCTGAATGCTAATCATTTGTTTGTGTTTGGCAGTACTTTACTTGCCTGCTCCTCATACTCATCGCTCAGGTGGCTGCAGCTATTCTCATCTATTTCCAGCGGGATGTGGTGAGTTATGTCAAATTAAAGCTGTTTTTAATAATTGGCCTCAGAAGACCTTGAGATATTCCTCAGAAACAAAAATACATATGGTCCACATGTGTATCAGTTGGAGAGGTTATGGGGTCACAGTAGAGGATTTTCCAGCATTCACAGAGTTCTTTTGCCAGAGTTTGTTTCTCGAACAAAGCAATAGACCTTGAGAGCCACCAGAACATAAAGGCACACTGCCCCCTTTTGCATGTGCAGGTTGTTACACTGGAGTCTTCAGGAGGCAGCTGGATATTAGCCATTGTGTTTTTGCAAATGGGCCTTGATCACTTTCAGAGCTGTATGATTTGTGATCAATGTTACTGACAGTAGTAGAGTAGTAGAGTTCAGTGAGGCCCCAGGAAGGTGAGGAACAGTATGTATATATATATATATATATATATATATATATACACACACACACACACACACACACACACACACACACACACACACACACACACAAACACAAACAAGAAACTGGGTTAGTGTAACTCTGCCAACTGCTTGTCTCCCTGCAAAGCTGAAGGGAAGCATCTGATATGCAGTAAAGCAGGAGTTTAGCTTGGAGACACTGATTTATTCAGCCGTTAAAGAAAGACTTGGATTGAAAGGCAAGATCTTCCCCAGCCAAGTGAAGACTAGACAAACATAACTATAGAGCGGGAGAGCTGGTTTTCCAATATAAATACTTTTTTTCTCTCATGTTCACATCTGAGGCAGGCTTGTGTTGGATGGAGCATGTCTATGGCAGAAGGAAGAATGAAGTTTATGATGACAGTTATTAAATGGCTTTTCCAGTTCCTTAGTCAGCAAAGGTGAATCTCTGGTCGTGAGGCACCTGAAGTTAGGAAAACACAAGTCAAACCAGTTCTCCTTTGAATTCCATTGCGTTGGGCAGTTCGCTCTGTGGGTGAACTTTGATTTGCGTAGTTTTGTGCATGGGACCAGAAGTATGTCGGTACAATATGCTTCAAAATGGTTCAGTGTTAAGTTGACACAGGTGTTCACCTACTGTAATGCCTGCAAATTCAGCCTCGGTTTTCTCTTTCTCAGCTGAGGACTGAGACATCCAACATCGTGATCAAAATCCTGCAGAACTACCATGGACAGAACAAGACGACGGAGCTGGCCTGGGACTACATCCAGAGGAATGTGAGTGCAGAATGGACATGCAAATTGCAGATTGTCTTCAGTTCACTGTGGGTGTTAGAGAAGTACCAGATGGCAGTTACCATGTATCACGTCGATAAACACACTGTTATTATGTGAGGCTATGCTTTTGGAATGTTGAAGCGCTTGCTGTAGATAATGGTCAGGGAGGATGACACTAAATGTCAGGGAAAGGGAAACAGAAACTGTCTTACATTTACATTTACGACATTTGGCTGACGCTCTTATCCAGAGCGACTTACAATTTGATCATTTTACACAGGTAGGCCAAGGTGGTGTTAGGAGTCTTGCCCAAGGACCCTTATTGGTATAGTGTAGGGTGCTTGCCCTGGTGGGGGATTGAACCCCAGTCTACAGCGTAGAAGGCAAAGGTGTTAACCACTACACTAACCAACCTTCTTTGTCATCAGCCTGTACTAGAATTCAAAAGCTATTAAAGCATTGTGAATGATTTCTTTAGATAGGACATTTTGTGATCAGTGTGTTAGATTAACTAATAAACATTATACTGCTGTATGACCTTGGCCACCGTGCTATAGCTGTTTCAGGGTGTTAGCAGTCTTCTTATAGCCTAGGCCATCTTTGTGGAGAGCAACAATTCTATTTCTCTCATCCTCAGAGAGTTCTTTGTCATGAGGTGTCATGTTGAATATCCAGTGGCCAGTATGAGCGAATTATACCCAAGACACCAAATTTAACAGCCCTGCTCCCCATTTACACCTGGAATTTTGTAACGCTTAGAATCACATGACACCAGGGAGGGACGACGACACAACTGCGCACAATTTGGACATGTTCACTGAGAGGTGGACTCACTTGTGTTGCCAGCTATTTAGACACTAATGGCTGTGTGTTGAGTTCTTTTCAGAGGACAGTAAATCTGTACTGCTATAAAAGCTGTACACTGACTACTTTAAGTTATTTTCAGTTTCATTTCTATAGTGTCGTCCCATGAAAAGGTATAATGAAATATTTGCAGAAATGTGAGGGGTGTACTCCCTGTATATTATATATTATATAATGTATTAGCAAATACTTTAACAGTTAAGAGTTTTAGACTAGTTGTGTACACCTGCTTTAATTAAAATTAAAAAAAGACAGCAACACATAAAACTGAACTGACTTCAAAAGCCAATGGGGCTCTGTGAGCCCTTACTCTGAGCTTCTCTCCGCTTTGTGTCTTTTGTGGTCACAGATGCAGTGCTGTGGCTGGAGCGGGCACGGAGACTGGCTGGATAACCCTGTGATTGTGAACAGTTCTCAGATGCTTTACCCCTGCTCCTGCCGCAACTCCTCCATCACTGAAGATAACGGCACAGACAGCGGCTTCTGCGAGGCCCAATCTCCTGACTGGCCCATTTATGACACGGTATGAGGGGTATAAATATTTGACCTCACAATGATTTCACTTCTTTAGAAAATTATTATTTTAAAATACAGAAATGAGTGAACTGAAAGCTTAAGGACTTAATGTCATATTTAACTTATAAACCTAATAAAATATTAAGTGGGTTTTGAGACAGACATTAACTGTAAATGTGGGGGCTTTTTGAGTGTGGTAATCGGGTGCTTATAAATGCAATGTTCTCATGTGGGTTTCTGAAAGCTGAATTTTAAACATTCTTTTAGACATGGCATGATAACACTCATTTCAGATACCCCCTGCATAGATTTGATTGGGAGGGGTTTGCTTTTTAACAATGTGTTGTTATTGTGATTGCATTTGGTTACATTTGAACATCATATTGGTGTAGTCTCTTAAACTCCTCGAGACCACAGATGGTCTTCATCATATTCTTCATAACTTTCATATTTCAAAAGCTACCTTCAGAAGGTGGGTGTCATATGAGGCTGTAACTCTTCTTTCCAGTCAAATAGATGGTGATGTCATTTTAAACCCTTATAATAAAAGAAGCTGAACTTATAATAAAAGAAGTCGACCCATTTTTCCCCAAATCTGGGCTATAAACTATAAACAGATGGCATCTCTTTGGTGATCTGTTCTGTAAAATTATATTTTTTAATAAAATAATACAAAGAGTGTCTAAGATTTTTGGCTTTCAGCAGTAAGTTGTAAGCATTTAGCGATATGTGTAGATCAAAAAACACGTTCTGTTCATTTGAGGGGTGATTTTTAACAAAAAATTTAAATTTGCATTTATTTCATGCAGTTACTGAATAATTTGCCTTACGATTTGGTCATGTGAATTCAGGTGGACAAACCAAAATATACCCTGGAGAATAAGAGGTTAAAGAGCTCTTGGTTTAAATCTTTATATTCCATCTCATCTTTACATCCCTGTGCCCTAAAATTCAGCTTGGATATAGTCAGCAAAGTTCCTTTACTGTAGCAGACTCCACTTTTCTTATGTAAAAGACTATCTGGGATATTTAAAAGTGAGATAAACTATGCCGGCTACCTCTGGTAATGTAAGACTCTGTTAGCTGGTTATCTACCACAGACTGTAGCTCTTCCCTGAAATAGAAAGACTAATTCTTTGTAGTATTTTTGACTACCGATTGACCATTGTCTGCTGGTATCGGCTCGATACTGATACCCATCAATACCGAAATGCCATCTCTAAATATTATTATAATCGATTCTAACATTCCAAAATGTATGCTGTTGAATCAGTACCTTTAGGTTAATGCATACATTTTACATCCTTATTTGGTAGCTTATATTCCATGGTGAGTAAAAAGAAAAGCCTTGAAATGTTTGATCAAGATCTGCTTTAATGAACATACCACTTCAATATTACACACTAAGCTTTCAAATGAAATACTTGATGTTCCTGATTAGCTGGATTGGGTGTGTTGTGGTTGCCAGTCAGTAGTCTTGTTTACATCCCTTCAAACTCACAATGTAAGCTTAAAATGTGAGTTATTTGAGGGAGGAACTGTAACAGCAGTTGTGGCGCATTAGTGAGTGGTAAATGGTTGGTTTGTTATCGTTTCTCTCACTACACGACCAAAAAGTGCGTTCCTGCTATTGTTAGGATGTGGCTCAGCGCGCTGCTTTTAGTTGTCTTGCTGTCATTCTGTTATGATGTATATGGCATATTATATAGAATCAAAGTCAGAGTTTCAACACATTTCAGACTTTAACCTCACTTGGACTTCAAACTAAAATCTTTTTGCTTTTAGTGACCCTATATAGTCATTCTATGGTAACATCCATTTTTGGGTTCCTGATGTTTACCGATATATTACACTTGAAAAACATATCAGGTTACATTTCATTTCTATTTTAAAATAAAACAAGTTATTAAACAATTACACCTTCTTGAGCCTCAATTTAGCAATCAATTATGTAGAATTCTAAGCACCACCAAAGAGCTCGTCCTCACAGTCATGTGTAACGGATGAGGCCATATTTTCTGCTAAAAATTTTAACTGCAATAATCTATACATCGCTATGGAATATATAAATGAAATGACATAAAGAAAACAAATGCCAAGTAAATAATATAAATTACATAATGAAAGTTGTGGTCCCCAGGAGTCATGTGGTGTTCCCACGTCACTAAAAATCTCTCATTTTGAAATGTCACACTGATGATATCACTCGACTTCCTTTTCCCTGTTTTCTGAGAATCTATGAAGAAAAACTCATGCTGAGTCCACTGTGTCTTTCAGTTATCAGAGATTTTCTCATTTAGCTCATGATTTCATATGAAGCTTTTAGCTGCAGTCACTGGTGTGACCGAATTTATTCTGAGGTAATTGTTTAAAAAATAGAATACAAATGGATTAAATTCCAAATTTTGTGGACATTCCATAATTGACAGCATGTGGTTTGATGTTGTGTAGCAGTTATTTTGTAAAATGCATTTTTCAGTAAATATGTCTCTGGTGTTTCCTTTATTATGTGTAAAACGATGAGTAACACCAGTGACTCCTGTGGAGAGACAGAAAAGTAAATGCTTTATTAAAACAAATGATTGAACAGTGCTTTTTGTCACTAACAAAACTTTACCAAATATGTGACCTAGCAGGCACACCAAAGAATGTGTTTTTCTTTATCCCACACACTGATCTTGAGACATTAAACACCTTTATGTCAAAACTGTTACATCTGATTGCTCACCATATGACTATGAGGGACAAGGAAACGGTCTCACTTGCTCTAAAATGCAGAGGTGTGGCTAAAATAAGGCTCCACCTATGGACTATACCTCTGTCTTTCAGTTATGGCATGAACACATCACATTTTTATTAACAAGGCTTTTTTTTGTTCTGTTTTTGTTTTTTAATTCAACTTGTGATGAAATAAAAAAAATTCAACTTTAAAATACATCAAAAAGACAACAAAGTAACAACAGACAAAAAAAAAAAAATTGCAATAAAGATATAATAATGAAAAAAATATTAAGGATTAATTTCACAAGTTGAAATTTGGGGTTAGGGTTTTGGACAGGCACTTCTCAGTAGAAATTACCCAGTATATGATGATTTTGAATATATTTAGCTTAATGCTATCTCAATTAATGCCTTGGGTTTAAATAGATGTTTGTAAGTGTATTACTGTGGGACCACAGTTTCAACTAATCCTGTAGAATATATATATTATGTAGGTTATTGTGTGAGTGAATGTAACATGTGAATAAGGTGCTGGATTAACTAAAAAAGGTGCTGTATCTAGCCTGGCACCCTGTATTTAATGGAAGTGTGTCTTATCTCTTTTACCCCTTTAGGGCTGCATGTCTAGTGTGGAGAGCTGGCTCTTCACAAACTACGGAGTTATTCTAGGAATCTGCCTCGGGGTGGCCGTTATTGAGGTATTCCATATCCCTTCTTCACTAACCTACTGTGCCCTCCACAAATTTTGACACCCCTGGTAATTATGAGCAAAATGAGCTGTAAAAAACATTCTTAGTTACTTCTCCTTCATATGTTTAATTCAAAATATTAGCAAAAATTGAAGCATTATTTAAGGTATAATATATATGTTGAGTTGAGGTATATAATATTGTTGGCATCCCTAGAAAGTCTTAAGAGTGAAATGTAACTGAAGTATATTCCCATCCATATTTTATATTTTATTATGAACACTCAAATGGTCAGCTATGACTTCTGTTTCACTGGGGGAATGTATATGAAATTATAGATGAAACATCTATAAGCCGAATTCCCTGTCATCCATCGTCATGAGAAAGACCAGAGAATACAGCAGTGATGTATGACAAAAGGTTGTTGAGCTGCATAAATTAAGGAATGGCTACAAACAAATAGCTAAACAGGTCAAAATGTCCATTTACACTATCAGGTCAATACTTAAAAAGTTTAAAACTAGTGGAGATGTTAAGAATCTGCTGGGAAGAGGATGTATGTCTGACCCCATCAGTGGTGAATGAAGTACACAAACCATGTCCTTGAGTTAAAGTAGAGACACCCAAGGTAAAATATTACTCCACTAAAAGTAGAAGTTCCTCCACTTGAGTAAAAGTACTAAAGTATTTGCCTTCAAATGTACTTAAGTATCAAAGTAAAAGTACTAAAAGATTAATTATGGCTCTGATGTCTTGTTATCATTTTTATAACAAGACTTGCTTCATGAACTCATTTTAGGTGTAAATCCTCCAGTGTCTCTCTTGGTAAACCAGTCTTTTAATAGAATGTCATTAATTAGTGACACTGATGTTTATTAAAATGATCATAAGCACAAAACACTGAAGGCAAACAGTTTCCATCAGGTAGAACCGAGTGGATCTGAAATAACTTTTTTAAAAAAGGCAAAGTTTCAGTTTAAGATTTATTTACAACTTAGTTCCAAGTTTAAGTTTAATAAAAACGGGCTTTGAACTCAGGATCACAAATGAGTTTCCTTTACTATATTGATCTGTAGGTCTCTGTTCATAAACATAAACCAGCCCAAACTAATTTACTATAAAATGAAATGGTGTTTGTAGAAATTCAGAAAAAAGACATGTCAGTCACGACTGCATATGTGGACATATTTCTATATTGTGCTCTATTTACACAAAGTTAGGTTAGTTCATCATTTATGTTGAATAGTCTCTCCCAAATTTTTACGCTGCTCAGTGAGAAGGATGGTTTGAGTGGACAAAGCATTGTAGATGGGGAAATAGACATTATTTAGTTCTTTGAATCAGAACGTCTCCCAAATCACAATCAAACGCTACAGCTTGTTTGGGGGTGCCAGAAGAAGCCATTGCTGTCAAAGACCAACAAACAAGGGCTATAGTTTGGATGTTCCTACAGGACAATGATCCAAAACACACCTCAAAATCTACACAAAAATGCTTCACTGATCACAGAATTTCCAATGGCCAGTCCCCTGACCTAAATCCCATAGAAAACCTTTGGGATGAGCAGAGAAAGGAAAGGCTACAGTGTGGATCTCAGAGTATGAAGGATCTGGAGAGGTTCTGTATGTAGGAATAGTCTAAGATCCTTTGCCATGGATTTGTTCAGTCTCATTAAGCATTATAGAAGAAAACACAGAGTTATTTTGGCAGAGGGAGACTGTTCAAAGTACTAAATGAAGGGGTGCCAACAATCAGCTCCACTTGCTATATAGGTGCAATTTGTAGTTCGACGGATCGGTGGCCCATGACATTACTGCAGCGCCACCGGGGCACAGTCAGGCAATCAGGCATAACATTATGACCACCTCTTTGTTTCTACGCTCATTGTCCATTTTATCAGCTGAACTTACTTACTACAGCCACAGCCTGTAGTCCATCTGTTTCTCTGATACTTTGTTAGCCCCCTTTTACCCTGTTCTTCAGTGGTCAGGACCCCCATGGACCCTGACAGAGCAGGTACAATTTAGGTGGTGGATCATTCTCAGCACTGCAGTAACACTGATGTGGTGGTGGTGTGTTGTGCTGATCTGAGTGGATCAGACACAGCAGTGCTGCTGGAGTTTTTAATACTGTGTCAGCTCACAGCTCATCTACTGCTGCACAGTTTGTGTTGGTCATTCTCTAGTCCTTCATCAGTGGTCACAGGACGCTGCCCACAGGATGCTCATGGCTGGACTATTCTCAGTCCAGCAGAGACACTGAGGTGTTTAAAAACTCCAGCAGCACTGCTGTGTCTGATCCACTCAGACCAGCGCAACACACACTAACACACCACCATCATGCCAGTGTCACTGCAGTACTGAGAATGATCCACATCCCAAATAGTACCTGCTCTGTGAGGGTCCATGGAGGTCCTGACCACTGAAGAACAGGGTAAAAGGGGGCTAACAAAGTGACAGATGGACTACAGTCTGTAACTGTAGAACTACAAAGTGCACCTATATAGTAAGTGGAGCTAATAAAACGGACAGTGAGCGTAGAAACAAGGAGGTGGTCATAATGTTATTCCTGATTTGGTGTTTATACCTCTATAATTTTACTGTCACTTCATGCTGTGTCAAATGTAATGCAGCGGCATTCTTTTTTGGAGTGGAAAATTGCTCCATCCGTTTGCCAAATTTCCAGCCTCGACTCAACACACTGACTAATGGCTAACTAATGTTCCTCCCACAGCTTCTTGGCATGATCCTCTCCATGGGACTCTGTAAGAGTGTACACCAAGAAGACTACACCAAAGTGCCAAAGTATTGAGGAAGATAAAAACACATGTGCACATGCTCACAAATTCTCATACATCCAGTATATTGATTCTCTTTATAGTTTACTTGCTCAGAAGAAGTACCACATTAAAAGCACCCAAAAAAGTTAGCTTTATTCTGGATTAGAAGTTTATGGAAAGCTATCACTTGGATAGTGAAAATTCTCTATTTTTTTGGTCCTACGCAATAGTGGCTCATCTGAAAAGTAATTTAAACCCACCAAGTCTGCAGATTTCTTGAATATTGTATTATAGAATTCAGCAGTTAGGTAAAATCTACGCTTTCTGGTTTAGAGTTTTAAGAAACGTCTATAGGCACAAGATCTGCGTATTCAGTGCCATTTCTGAGGTGCTGTCAGAAACATTGTGACACAGAGCCAGGATGGTGGCGCGTGGGACCTGCCCACATGAAGGAACGAAAGGCTTATGACTGGTTCTACAGCCGCTCCATAATCTCTTAATGCCACACTGCTGGTCTTCATGCTGAGGCTGTTCAGCGTGCTTTTGGTGTTCATTATTTACAGCAGTCAGACTCAAAGCTAACATCTATTGCATGACGGTTCTTTTTTTAAAATTTGTACATCAGTGTTGTTTTTGGTTGTGTTGTTTTTATTAGTTTGTATATACTTTTATCATAAATTAGCATGTCACTTTTAAGGTTATAAGAGACTTTCCACTCTAAGTTGTTTCCTTGACAGTTACAGTTTTTCTATGTACAGAGGGCATATTTTTAACTTTTTAAGTTTCTTAGTTTTTTGGCTTTTTAAAGAAAAATATAACATGAAAGTTATTGATAAACCAAATTCTGCCACATAGGCAACCCCCCCCCCAAAAAGCTAACTGCAGGCCTGATTTTCTCGCTTCACTTCTAATCTGACTGCTTCGCCAAAACGTGTTTTGCTGAACTGCTTGCTTGTGATTCCTTTCAATGTGTTCTGTTAAAGTAGAACCTTCATGGTTGTTTCTCTTTGCTTTGTAACTTGACTGTGATCCCTATAGATGCTCTTTCCTTTCAGGAAAAAATATGCATACTTTAAAAAATCTCCCGTTTGTCTTAGATTGTTTCAGTTCTTCTAATTTTTCTCGATCTGAAATTTGTAACCTTTGTCTATTTGAGGAAAGAAAATGAAGCTGAGACTGTGGTCAGGACACCTTTTTTTTTTGTTTAGTTTGAAAGGGAAAAATGGAGCAGGTTGTCCTGAAAGTGAATCATTTTGATTTTGATCATGAAAATAATTCTTCCTTTTTATGGTACAAGGAAAAATGTCTGTGTTTTAAACCTTTTTGTATACTTGGAAAACATACTCAGCCAAGTAATCATGAAACCAGTACGATGTACCTCTGTTAAGTTCTCTCTGTTACAATAAAGTGAACTCACCCAATTTGTTGTCATCGTCTTTCATATACAGTTTATGTTCTGTAACAAAAGTCAGAGACCACCTTTTTGCTTTATTCAGTTTCCATGCAAAATGCACAGTAAGTATATTTTACTCATTTGTCAGTGTCAGAAAAAAGCAGGAAACATAATTAACAAAAAATTACACAAAAGCTTCTGACAGTAATGTATAAAATCTATCAGTATTTAGTTTGTCTGCTTCTTAATTTTATGCACCTACTGGCATTTTAACTCCACCATCTTTCTATTATTCAGACCAACGAGTTACAGCTGTGTCCTCCTGACAAAAGCTGCTCCCAAAGGTTTCACTGACATGTTGTCCTTCAAGGAGACAATACGGTTCACCCAAGCAGCTAATCAAATGCACCTCACTTGCCTTCAAATGTCTTTTTTCATATGCGTCTAAAATCAAATCAAATCAAATTTATTTATATAGCGCTTTTTACAACTGATGTTGTCACAAAGCAGCTTTACAAAAATGGGAATCACAGCACAGAGAATCAGACAAAACACTGAACATAATATACAGAATATACAGAACCCCCGTGAGCGCTGAGGCAAGGAAAAACTCCCTCAGAGCTGGAGGAGGAAGAAACCTCGGGAGGACCAAGACTCACATCTAAAGGGGGGGACCATCCTACCACTGGTCAGACAACTTATAAGTTAAACATTGAAAAGTCAATTTTACATCCACGCAGTTCTAATATATTCAGGTGTGTATAATCAACAGTGGAAACAATTAGAGTTCATATAGATTTGGATGTGATCTGTAGTGGAGAAGCTGCGTTCCAGAAACTTCCATCAGTCTGGTCAATCAGGGGGACAGGGGGACTTGAGGGTGGGACATCCATCAGTATTGGGCCGGACCGGTGGACAGTCAGTAACTCGGAGGAAGGAAAGATTTAGGAATTAGTTTAGACTGGATTTATGAAGAACAGAAAATGTAAAAAATTATCAGAGTGTGACTAATGACTCCGGCAGGTCTGAATATAACAGCCTAACTAAAGGGAGAGAGCCAGAAGGTAACATAGACACGGAGGCTCCCTGAGACACTGGCATTCACCCACTCCACCGTCCACAAACCTGAGTGACTGCATGTAGTGAGTGACAGCAGCACCAGCATCTCAGTTTACCCACAATTCACTATGTCCATGAACCCCTGGATCTGCAGCCTTATCTAAAGGGAATTAACATTAACTACCAAAAGCTAAACTAAACAAGTAAGTTTTTAGTCTAAAATGGCTTAAGGAGAAATTTTTGTGGCGATTAGTTAAATTTGAATTCACTTGCATTACAGAGGAGAACTTGAAAGGAAAACGTGGAAAAGTATTTGCTGTATTGTTTGTCCTGATGAAGGCCTCAACATGTCACGAGTGCCTGGGATTCATTTTGCTCTGGGAGGTACTGTTTAATGTTTGGGGATTTACTTGAATTATTTAACATCTCCTTGTGTACAATATTTTCATTGAAAGTAGTTCTGAAGACTCCTAACAACCATGTGAGAGCTGGTAGCAGTGGTGGACGAGGTACACAAACCTTGTACTTGAGTTAAAGTAGAGACACCCAAGGTTATGTTGAATAGACTCTCCCAAAATTTTATGCTGCTGCGCTGATGTTGAACTGTGTGCTGCACTGGGTCGGTATGACCAACAGGTCAAAACAAGCTCAAAACAAAGTGACCGCTGTGCCCTGATTGGTGTTCTTGCTTTGCGCTTTTCGTTTTGACATGTTACGTTTTTATACACACAGAAACCAAAAGGAACGACAGATTTATCAAAATGTAGTGGAGGAAAAAGTCAGATATTTGACTTTGAAAATATCAAATATCTGTGGAGTGGAGTGAAAGTAAAAAGTCACCCAAAATGGAAAAATTTCAGTACAGATACACCAAAAAAAACTACTTAAGTCCAGAAACGAATTACATTTCACTTAGTTACATTTAGTTAGCTACTTAGTTACTGAAAGAATGTGTAACTGTGAAGCTGTTACTGAGTAAAGAAAACGGACAAAAAAGAAGACACATTTGCACATGAACACAAACAGAATGGTCTACATTTGTAATTTGGATTATGTGGATCATGAAAAGCAGAAAATGCAACCACCTTCTAAGACTGAACTTTGGAGGTGTGGAAACATATGCCTGCAGATTTCAAACTGAAAGAATGACACCTGAAAAGAGCAGAAGGTGTAATAAAGGGCAGTCTTAGGTGGGAGGTTAGGAACCCCAGAGCTGACGGTACCTGACTGAAGTGTCCTAGAGCGAGATGCCTAACCTCCAACTGCTTCCCGGGCGCTGCAGATAGGGCTGCCCACCGCTCTGGGCAAGTGTGCTCATTAGAGTGTATGTGGTGTTTCACTTTACGGATGGGTTAAATGTGGAGGTGAAATTTCCCTGTTGTGGGACCAATAAGGGTCACTTAATCTAATAAAGGTGGAGAGTGGACACAAGCAGTAGAAAAACTAACATATTTAGTTGTTGAGGCTTCTGTGTAACTTTTTACTAAGTATGTTTTCTGTTTTTTTCCTAACACTAAAAAATTAAATATAACCTGAACAGTAATTTTGACTAGGAATTAGATAAATGACTGCATAGGACTGTATCTTGCATGAATTCCCTATTGTCGCCCACTAGATGGCAGTGCTGGGTTTCAGGAAAATGTGAGCAAAGGTGTTTATCACTGAAAATGCCTAAAGCAGTTAAACTGGAGAGGAAAGGACCTGAAGTGCACAAGTAGACAGTCTCACTGGATGCCTTTGATTTGCTGAAACAATGGCATTTATCGCCTCACAGTGTTTACACTGTAGCAAAGAGCGAAACTGCTTCTGAATGTACTCGACCTTTTGATCTTCAAAAATTGGAGGCTTTTGCATGGTCTTAATTTGCTTTTCACTGAGAGTCTGCCTGGCTGTAATTGTATTATAAAGGATATGACACATAGACAGGCTCTCTGTTAACCTCTATGTCCCAAATGACAGTATTCCTCAATAACTGGAGCTATTTTTGGCACTCTCCAGGGATCTTGGAGTCCAGCATTGCTCCTCTCTCAACACAATGGCTGCCCTTTCCTTCTTTATCTGGAAAGCCTTAACTGACAGATCTTGTCCCTCCCTCTCCAGCAACAATGGAGGGCTCACTTCCACCTGCTAGTGCCCTTCATGTCCGGCCTGCATACCCTGCTACATCCTGTTTTCCTGACAAGCATGACTGTTCATGGGCACATTTTACACACAGACCCTTAAACGGCTCCAAAATGGGCTACTTGGAGTGCTGCCATGGCAGAACCTCTTTAACAAACCTTTCAGTGATAGGGCCTTTTAAAAAGGTATTTTGTGAAGACCTTTCTACAGTTTAAAGAAGTTCCACATGATTGAAGGGTTCTAACCATGGGGTACACAAAGGGGTACTTTTTGTCATGTAGAGCCAAAATGTAGTGTTTGTGGCGGGTCGACGGCCAGGAAGAAAAACAATATTTGAATACAGCAGGTAGGTTTTTTATTATATAATATTTTATATAAGAATGACCCACCACCCAAATAGTACCTGCTCTGTGAGGGTCCATGGGGGTCCTGATCACTGAAGAACAGGGTTAAAGGGGGCTAACAAAGTATCAGAGAAACAGATGGACTGCAGTCTGTAACTGTAGAACTACAAAGTGCACCTATATAGTAAGTGGAGCTGATAAAATAGACAATGAGCATAAAAACAAGGTGGTGGCCATAATGTTATGCCTGATCATCTCTGCATCTCTTGGCCACTTGGTGAGAAGTTAGATCCTACTGTTTTGTAATGAATGTGTTGTAAAGTCTGAAATCAGAGTGTCAGAACACAGAAAATGTTTAGCTATTGCTAAAATCAATTAAGAACACACAAGAAACAAACTTTTTTAATGAAAAATATTATGATGTGTGTTTAACTGATCAAAGCTGTGTTTGTTAGTTAATTCCTGACTTGTTTTTGAGTTCAAAATTAGATAAAACTCTCATTGCTGAAACATCTGGTGATGTTTTGGTGGTGTTATGATTGTTTTGTAGTGACAAAATGGAATGTTCAGGCATTTGTTTTAATAAAATAAACAGAATTAGGGAACAGAGTCACTCAAACCTAAACTAAAGCAGTTAAGAGTCTGAAATAGGTTTTGAGCCAATTAAGTAGAATGATCCATAAAGCATATCACTGTTGTCAGAAGAAACCCTCATATTTCTAAAATGGTAACTTTACAGGAGAAAGAAAACATACTTTACTTTTAATGTAAGTCAATGGAACCAGAATTCTTTCCAAGTCATTTTGGGGCATTTCTTTTATTTCTTTCATCATGAAATTTACACACAATGTAAAGGGTATCAGGCTTTTTCAAATTATGTCACAAACCAAAAAACAACAAAAATGGAGACACAAGGTTTTGTTCCTACAACAGCGATGTGATGTTTGTTGTGTCATTAGGTGAGGACATGTAGTTAGGGTTACATGGTGGGCCAAAACAAACATCTGTGGTGTTGGGACAGAATTTTGGCCTTTGAAGTTTTTTCCTAGATTTTCCTGGATCATTTTTAAGAATGATTCTTTTTCCCAGCGATGATGATTTCAGTCTACTATGCTGTATTGAGTGTTGAGGGCTTTAGAATTTCTGATTTCAAAAGCCTCTGGACATGACTCTGCTGCATGAGAGATCTCTTCACCACATTCTGCTCTCACAGCTGTAGTCTGATTGCCTTGATTCTAATTCTACACACACGTTGGCTCAGGAAAAGAGTGCAGCTTTACATTCATTTCTGAAGGAAAAAATGAAGAGAAGGCGCTGGTCATGTTATAAATTAAATATGTAGCTTGGTCATGCTCTGAAAACCACTCACCCAATGCAATGAGCTCAGCTTTTGTCTCTGGCGCTCTGTTTTTTTACTCCCTGTCTTGGTCCGGGCCTGTATCTAACCACGGGTCGGAATTGGAGCTGGTGAACGGAAAGGCTGTTTACCTGAGCAGTAATCGCGCACAGCCGCATCACACCTGGGCTCTATTAACCTATGGAAATGGACCTGTCAAAGTGAGACGGCTAGCATCACTCTTCCTCACTTCTGTGATAAAACTCCATCAGCAGCCTCTCTGGCTCTCAGAGCCACACCTGTAATCAGATGGGGGGAGAATTGCATTAGAGCTGTGCTGCTTTTTGTTTCTGCTGGAGAGAACTTAAACAAGAATGGATGTCTGATCACACATGGTCAGTCTGGTAAACAATGCCCAATGGCAGCTTCTCTGCATGGAAAGGTTAGGGCCAACATAATGAAAGCAGACTGTTCCTTGCTATTTTGAAAGAAATATTTGATGTCATATGTAAGCATTGTTACTGCTTCAGAATTTCCCAGTACCATATATATATGTGTGTGTGTGTGTGTGTATGTGTGTGTGTGAAGAAAACCTTGTATGTCCATTTTTGTCATTTTTCAGTTTTTGACATAATCTGAAAATGCCTGTTCTACTTTACATTACGTGTAAATTATATGAAGAATTGACCAAAATAAATGTCCCAAAACTAGGGAAGAATTCTGGTTCCATTGACTTACATTAAACATAAACATGTTTTTTCCTTCTCCTGTAAAGTGGCCATTTCAGAGATGATAGTTTTTGTTCTGACAACAGCGCGATATCTATCTATCTATCTATCTATCTATCTATCTATCTATCTATCTATCTATCTATCTATCTATCTATCTATCTGTCTGTCTGTCTGTCTGTCTGTCTGTCTGTCTGTCTGTCTGTCTGTCAGTCCATCCGTATGTACGTATGTACGTACGTCCATCCATCCATAAATATGTTGCTGTTATCAGAAAAAACCTCACATCTCCAAAATGGTAACTTTACAGGAGAAGGAAAAACATACAGAAAAATCAAGAACATGCGATTTCTTTAGAGAATCAGTGGCAGTAGAATGGGTCATACTGAAGAGCATAGTGACTTTAAATGTGGTTCTGTCATATGATGCTACCTTTCCCTCAAGTCCATTTGAGGCACTTCTGCTCTGCTAGTTCAGCTCTGGTCAACCGTAAGTGCTATCATTGTGAACTGGAAGCAACTAGGAGCAACAACAGCTCAGCCACAAAGCAGTAGACCACACAAACTCATGGAGCATAAAAATTACAGTGTCAAAATCGCCTATACTCCATTGCATCACTCTCTACAGAGCTCCAACCTGCCTCTGGAAGTAACATTAGCACCAGAACTGATCATCAGCAGCTGCACACAAGCCTAAGATGGCAATACCTGGCAATCTCATGGGTGAATCTCGATTTGGCTGATGCCAGGAGAGCACTACCTACTGGAATAGTGCCAATTGGTAGAGGAGACATAATGATCTGTGACTGTTTTTCAGAGTTTGGGCTAACTAATTCCAGTGGAGGATAATGTTATTGCTGCAGGATACAGAGACATTTTTGACCATTTTATCCAACTTTGTGACAACTGTTTGGGAAAGGCCAGCATGACTGTGCCCTAGGGCACAAACTGAGGTCATGAAGACACGGGCGACCTCATCTCCACTGAACACCTGGAGTAAACTGAAATGTTGATTGTTGGCCTTCTTGTCCAACATCTGTACCTGACTGCACAACTGCTCTTTTGACTGAATAGGCTCAAATACCTACATACACAAAGCCTTTGCAGAACAGTGGGGTCTGTTCTAGCTCCAGACGGGGTGCCAACTCCATATAAATGCCCATCACTTTGAAATGTTATGTCTGTCAAGTTCATATATGTGTGATGGTCAGGTTTCCACATACTTTTGGAGCTTAGTGAATTCCAGCGTGGTACCGTGATAGGACGCCACCCGTGCAACAAGTCCAGTCATGAAATTTCCTCCCCACTAAATATTCCACCGTCAACTGTCAGTGGTATTATAACAAAGTGGAAGCGATTTGGAATGACAGCAACTCAGCCACGAAGTGGTTGGCCACATAAATTGACAGAGCGGGGTCAGCAGATGCTGAGGCGCATAGTCCACAGAGGTCACCAACTTTCTGCAGAGTCAATCACTACAGACCTCCAATCTTCATGTGGCCTTCATTAGCTCAAGAACAGTGTAGAAAGCTTCATGGAATGGGTTTCCATGGCTGAGCAGCTGCACCCAAGCCTTACATCACCAAGTGCAATGCAAAGCATGGAATGCAGTGGTTTAAAGCACTGCCACTGAACTCTAGAGCAGTGAAGATGTGTTCTTGGAGTGACCAATCATGCTTCTCCGTCTGGAAATCTGATGGACGACTTTGGGTTTGGCAGTTGCCAGGAGAACGGTACTTGTCTGACTGCATTGTGCCAAGTGTAAAGTTTGGTGGAGGGGGATTATGGTGTGGGTTTTTTTCAGGAGTTGGGCTCGGACCCTTAGTTCCAGTGAAAGGAACTCTTAATGCTTCAGCACCAAGAGATTTTGGACAATTTCATGCTCCCAACTTTGTGGGAACAGTTTGGGGAAAGTCCCTTCCTGTTCTAACCTGACTGCGCACCAGTGTACAAAGCCAGGTCCATAAAGACATGGATGAGCGAGTTTGGTGTGGAAGAACTTAACTGGCCCTCACCTCAACCTGATAGAACACAACAATTTGGGATGAATTAGAGTGGAGACTGCGAGCCAGGCCTTCTCGTACAACATCAGCATCTGACCTCACAAATGCGCTTCTGGAAGAATGGTCAAAGATTCCCATAAACACACTCCTAACCCTTGTGGAAAGCCTTCCCAGAAGAGTTGAAGCTGTTATAGCTGCAAAGGGTGGGGTGACATCATATTAAACTCTATGGAATAAGAATGGGTTGTCACTCAATTTCATATGTGTGTGACGGCAGACGAGCGAATACTTTTGGCAATATAGTGTATCATCTCAATGGAGCTCCAACAGGTCATTTACACAGGGCCAATGCTAAGACAGTGAAGCGGTAGAAAACTGCCTGCACTAGAGTAAGTATACTTATCTCCTCCTACTGAACTTATATTACTTATATATATATATATATATATATATATATATATATATATATATATATATATATATATATATATATATATATATATATACACATTTACCATTGTTTACTATTTATGCATTGTTTTCTTCCAGCATTATTAGCCCCTTCACTTAGTTAGATTTATTAATTTACGCTTATTTAATTGCCAATGGAATCTAGCAGTGTTGGTATGAGGAGGGAAGTTTTGAGAGTTAATCCCTTGTTATGTATTCATAATTGTTCATTTTCCTGGTCAAAAAACAAAATAAAATAATTGCTGGCAGAACTAAATAATGTGCTCTTTCAGAACTGACATTCTCTTCAAATTCTCATTGCTCTCCCACTGAGATGCAGCAGAAGACAGTCATTAATTTGGCTGCTGCAAGAAAAATATCATGTGACTGAAACTGACGATTTGAATCCATTGTTTTTGTGATGACGCAAAATCAGTGCATTTACAAACAAACACAAAAGTTTGAACACCCTCGTTAAAATATTTTGTTGATTTTCTGAGAGAGAATAAGTTTAAACATTTTCTAATTTCTCCAGATTTAGTGCACAATTTCTATTTATTTACTGAGTTTAAAACCTAAAATGTAAAATATGCACCGAACACATTTTATATTTAATTTTTTTCACCCAATATGTTAAATTCAATAAATAAACAGTAATTATGACTTCATGTGTAAACACATAAAGATTCTCTGTAGAGAATCTTACTTATTTCCATTTAGAAAATCGACAAAATATTTGATTAATTTTGACCAGGGGTACCCAAGGACTGTAAATGTGCCTATTTAGCCACTGGGTTTGGCTCCGCCCATTCATGCTGAAGTTATAAGAAGTGTTTCAGCCTCACTGCTTCTTGAATGAGACAAAAAAGAGAGCAGTCAATCAGACAGACTTCATTTACACATCAGTCAGCAACAAAATGAGCTGGTTTGGATATAGTGAGGTCAAGAAATGGTCACATAAAAATGGGAAAAACGTAAAATTAATGAGAAATATAGGATGATGTGGCCCTTGTAAGACAAAGAGTTCTGTGCCTGTGGTTCGTTCTGCTCGACATAGTTGTGTAGTTTGGTATTCCAGTACATAACAGATAACATTGCCTTCTTAGTGAGAGGCAGAGAGAGCTGGACTAAGACCAGGCCACTGTAATGACCACTGAGAAACAACAGCTGACAGGAAGGCACAGAGACACATGTGTGACTGCACGCATACAGGGCACAGTGCCATCATTCATGCACACACATAGTCATACATACTCAGTCACACTGGTCATTCTCATCTAAATAAATCTAATTTTACTTCACAGACGCAGCTAATAAATGAGAGGAGGACGTCTGGTAGTGGAAGGGCAAAGTTCAGAGAACTGATTATGTGTCTAATAACCACCTCGAGCCTATAAAACATCTACAGTCTTTCAATCAGAGAAGGTACATTAAGGGCTAAGAATAATATCAGCCAATATCAGGCAGATAAGCAAATAATAACCAATTTTAATATGCATTGCATAACAGATGATGCGTGTGAGTATGAATAATGTACCGTCAGGTCCACTGTCTGCTGGTTGCTCGCAAAATGACTCACCCTTGTCAGTCTTGTATTTCTGCACTTAGGCAGTGGAGCATAGCTTAAGCTAGACAAGCACGTTGCCCCACAGAGACTGTAGCTGTTTTCTCACAAAGGCAGAGAGAGATGGAGAGAGTGTGAGAGGTGAGGGAGAACGGCCAGGCTGACCCCAGAGAGGCTGAGTCTGGGGGTCCATGCTGGAGTGGCTCCAGGATTGCAGCAGAGCTCAACAGGACTGCTGGTGGAACGTCTGGAATTCTCATCTACATGGGCACGTAGCAGCAGGACTAGGGCTTGGGCCTAAGCCAGGGTCTGCCCCCCCCCTCTGCCCCAGGCCAGATGGACCCCTCTTTCCAGTTCACATCTTCAGGACTTTTCCCCTTCAGCTGGCCTTGCCCTGTTTGAGCAGTGGGAGCAAATGACCAGTCTGTTTCAGACAAAGAGAGACTCTGTCAGTAGACTGCACCTAGTTATCCTTTTTAGCAGGAGATCTTCCTTAAAAATGAATGAGCAAGAATTATTTTATTAATTTTCTCTAAATAGGCAACACATGCTCTGTATATCACTGCTCCAGTAAAGCTATAACCACTTTATGTCCATTTTATCAGCTCCACCATATAAATGCGCTTTGTAGGTCTACAGTTACAGACTGTAGTCCATCTGTTTCTCTGATACTTTGTTAGCCCCCTTTTACCCTGTTCTTCAGTGTGTTGCGCTGGTCTGAGTGGATCAGACACAGTGCTGCTGGAGTTTTTAAACACCTCACTGTCACTGCTGGACTGAGAATAGTCCACCAACCAAAAACATCCAGCCAACAGCGTCCTGTGGGCAGCGTCCAGTGACCACTGACGAAATACTAGAGGATGACCAACACAAACTGTGCAGCAGCAGATGAACTATCGTCTCTGACTTTACATCTACAAGGTAGGAGTGTCTAATAGAGTGGAATGCAGTGTTACTGCAGTGCTGAAAATGACCCACCACCCAAATAGTACCTGCTCTGTGAGGGTCCATGGGGGTCCTGACCACTGAAGAACAGGGTAAAATGGGGCTAACAAAGTATCAGAGAAACAAAAAATGTCCTACAAAAAAAGGACTACAGTCTATAACTGTAGAACTACAAAGTGCTCCTATATAATAGTGGAGCTGATAAAATGGACAATGAGCGTAGAAACAAGGAGGTGCTCATAATATTAGGCATGATCAGTGTATATTTGCCTACTTAGCCTACAGCAGTTCAGCACTGCCCATTTGCTGAAGGTGCCATGTTTCAGCCTGATTAATTCTGAAAGACAAAGAGAGGTTGGGGAACAGTCATGTGGAAATGGATAATGACTGTTTTGGGTACATAAAACCACATAAATGTTACGAGTGAGCTAAAATAAAAATGTGCATCAAAGCCCCATTCAGATATTTTGCGTAGAGGAATCACTAAATCTGCCCCTTATTCATCCTACCGCACATCAGCGCCACCTATTGCCACTGAAGTAATGAATGTTTTAGGTTAAACTCCATTCTGAATTAGGCACAATACAGGGAAATCAATGAGAACAGAACTTATTTGCATATGTCAGTCTTAAAGGTATGATAAAAAAACATAAAACATCCTGTTTAATGCCAAAAGCTAAAAGTAGCTGAATTCACAAAAAAAAGAGTTGTACATATACTGTTGGATATTCAGTGTATAACTGCTCCAGTACTTTTACACTTTATAGCGAGAAATGCAGTTTTTTTGCATGTTCTATTGAGAGCAGTATGTTGTGACCTGTCGATCCTGCATTCTTTGGTATAAATGCAATGCACATTCCAGAGGCTATGTATGTGAGCTTTCTATAGATGACTTCAGTCTCTGGGTTCAGCTGCAGTGCATTATTCTCAGGGAATGGCTGCACTGTGCAATGCTGTGGGGAAAATGTGTGGAGGTATGTGGGAGCTAAATGGGCTGTGGAGAGAGGCAGAAAACGACGTGCCAGAGGTTAATGTCACTGTGCTGTTGTTTTTCCCACACCTTGCCAGACAGGATGTGTTCGCTAAACCGCAGAAGGGTGAGCGTTCATACATGTTTTTCACACCATCCACGACGTTCTCTTTCCTCTCAAGTCTGTACTTGTGAGAGGCTTGAGCATAACTGAGGTTCAGCTGCAGTCCCCAGCCATATGGCTCTGACCGTAGCTGGAATTTCATCTTTCAGGTTTCATGTTTAAACAGCAGCTGCACAGTCATATCCATTATGTAGACATAAACCAAGATGAAGCTGAAAAACAACCTTTAAAATGCATGGAAAATGGAAAACAATGCAAAACGATTTAATTATTATTATTATTGCATTACAAGTGTGAAGACTGAGAATTTGGACAGCTGGCATAACCATAAATGTTAAAGATGCCAAAATGAAAAATTGAACAACATCTGTTGTAGACATGCATACTCGCATAAGTAGTGGTGGACTGTAGAGTGAGATATTCCTCTGCAAAGACTGGGAAATCCCCCTTTCTGGTGATGTACATTGTAGGTGGGAGAAAAATTTGGAAAACTACACTTCAGGATGCAGGATGTTTTGAAAAGGTTATTTTTTCATTAGCTGGCAAATGCAGAAGGAAGCCAGCTAGCTAACGTCATCACTAATGAGCCAGATATCTTATTGTAGTTGCACAATTGTAGTAACTTCAAATTTTTTATTGCCATAAAGAGAATGATGAGGAGCACAATAAGCTAAAAGCTAAGGTAAGAAAAGTACAACTCCAAAAACTGGGACGCTTTTGAAATCAAGAAATGTTATTAGTTTTAGAAAAATATATGCCCATTTTGAATTTGATTCCAACAACATGTTCCAAAAATTTGGGACGGGGGAAAAAAAGGGTGGTAATGCTAAAAAAAAAAAAACACCAGGTGGTTGATTGGCCACCAGTCAGTAACATGATTGGGTATAAAAGAACATCTCAGAGAGGCGGAGTCTTTCAGAAGTAAAGATGAGGAGGGGTACACCACTCTGTGAAAGTCTGCACCATCAAATAGTGCAACAATTCAAGAAGAACCTTTTTCAACATAAAATAGCAAAGACCTTCTCCTTTTTATCGTCTACAGTACATAATATCATTAAAAGATTCCGAGAATCTGGAGA
This sequence comes from Pygocentrus nattereri, assembly GCF_015220715.1. Classification (NCBI taxonomy): domain Eukaryota; kingdom Metazoa; phylum Chordata; class Actinopteri; order Characiformes; family Serrasalmidae; genus Pygocentrus; species Pygocentrus nattereri. Next base: position 15,229,943 of record NC_051225.1, read on the forward strand.
AATCTCTGTTTGCAAGGGATGAAGCCAAAAACCAGTATTTGCTGGCTGTGATCTTTGGGCCCTCAGGCAGCACTGCATTAAAAAGAGGCATGATTCTGTAGTGGAAATCACTGCAGGGGCTCAGAAACACTTCTGAAAACCACGTTCTGTGAAAACAATTAATCACTGCATCCACAACTCTAAAACACAAAGAAGAAACCAAATATAAACAGGATCCAGAAACGCTGCTACCTTCTCTGGGCCTGAGCTCATTTAAAATAGACTGAGGTGAAGTGGAAAAGCGTTCTGCGGTCCGATGAATCAGCATTTGAAATTCTTTTTGGACACCAATGTTTTTGGAAGGGGTTGTTGGCATCAAATTCAAAATAGGTATATATTTGATAAAATAATAAAGTTATAAAACAATAATATTTTTCAGTTTCAACGTCCTTTCAGTCGTCCTTGTACTATTTTCCTTTAAAAATATGGTTTAGATGATTTGCATATCATTGAACTCTATTTTTATTTACATTCTGCACAGCATCCCAGTTGAATTAATTAATTAAAAATTGAATTGTTATTTTCTTTATAATTTTGTGGCTAGGCTTCAGGGAAGTCCAATGGTTATATGATGTATTTGTGTAACAGATGCAGGGCTTTGTAGTGAAATAACACTGATGATGAAAACACAAAAATTATCTAGATCAATTAATTTTGTCAAACCAATGAGGCTGATTGATGTAATGCTGTGCTACAGAATACTACATAGTAAGACACGTAACTTATTAAACTCTAGTTTTAGGCCTGAATGAGTCTTTGAAGTTTTGCATCAAAAAGCAGACGTATCTATTAAAACAGTCATCTTACCACTGTATGGTTACTGATCACTTTATTAGAAACACCTACCTTGCTGTTGAATACTTTTTTAACCAATCTGTTGATGCACAGTTTGTTATTCATTTTCTAAAGCTGCATTAACGGTCTGTTTTTACAATCCCAATTCCAATGAAGTTGAGACGTTGTCCATCCATCCATCCATCCATCCATCCATTTTCTAAGCCGCTTCTCTGTCAGGGTTGCAGGGGGTGCTGGAGCCTATCCCAGCAGTCATCGGGCGGAAGGCATTGAGACATTGTGTAAAACATAAATAAAAACAGAATACGATGATTTGCAAATCCTTTTCAACCTATATTCAATTGAATCCACTACAAAGACAAGATATTTAATGTTCAAACAGATAAACTTAATTGTTTTTTAGCTAATATTCACTCATTCGCTTCATAATGCGCCATACATTTTCAATGGGAGACAGGTCTGGACTGCAGGCAGGCTTTTGTTATGAAGCCACGCTGTTGTAACACATGCAGAATGTGGCTTGGCATTGTCTTGCTGAAATAAGCAGGACGTCCCTGAAAAAGACGTTGCTTGGATGGCAGCATATGTTGCTCCAAAGCCTGTATGTACCTTTCAGTATTAATGGTGCCTTCACAGATGTGCAAGTTACCCATCCCATGGGCACTAACACACCCCCATACCATCAGAGATGCTGGCTTTTGAACATTGCACTGAGAACAACCTGGACAGTCCTTTTCCTTTTTGGCCTCGGAGGACACGACGTCCATGATTTCAGGGTGTTGTTGACATATGGCTTTCACTTTGCATGGCAGGGTTTTAACTTGCACTTTTAGATGGAGCGACGATCTGTGTTCACTGACAATATTTTTCTGAAGTGTTCCTGAGCCCATGTGGTAATATCCATTACAGAATGATGTTGCTTTTTAATGCAGTGCCACCTGAAGGATTGAAGGTCACGGGCATTTAATGTTGGTTTTCTGCCTTGCCGCTTATTTGCAGAGATTTCTCCAGATTCTCTGAATCTTTTGATGATATTATGGACTGCAGATGATGAAATCCTTAAATTCCTTGCAATTGCAAGTTGAGAAACGCTATTCTTCAACTGTTGGATTATTTGCTCATGCAGTTGTTCACAAAGTGGTGAGCCTCGCCCCATCCTTGCTTGTGAACGACTGAGCCTTTAGGGATGCTCCCTTTATACCCAATCATGACACTCTGCTGTTTCCAATTAACCTGTTCACCTGTGGAATGTTCAAAACAGGTGTTTTTTGAGCATTCCTCAACTTTCCCAGTCTTTTGTTGCCCCTGTTCCAACTTCTTTGGAACGTGTTACAGGCATCAAATTCATAATGAGTGAATATTTGCAAAAAACAATAAAGTTTATCTGTTTGAACATTAAATATCTTGTCTTTGTAGTGTATTCAATTGAATATAGGTTGAAAAGGATTTGCAAATCAACACTAATAGCGCTACATACTACAAACCCTATACCATTTCAATGTGACTGTCGTGTTGAGAATGGACCACCACCCAAATAATATCTGACCAAAGTTTGGAAACTTTCTAATTACTGCAGTAGACGGTGTATAACAAGTTGTGCATGACAATATATAGGCTACAGTCTCATACACCTTATACAACAGAGCTGTATTGCAGGCTGGCCTCATAAGTGGCCAGTGAGTGAAAGGGTATATGTTTCTAATAAAGTGGACATTAAATGTATAATCCGTGTACTAATTCTATCTTTTAACTGTCTCTGCATCAGGTATCAGGCTCTTGCTATAGAAGAACTGCTTTTGAGACCCTAAAGAACATTTCAATCAATATTTCTTAATTTAAGCATTCTTATAAATTAAATTTGCAAATGAAAAAACCCTGCTTAAATTTCAATGAACCACTATAATGTCAATAGCCCCCCCCCCCCTACATCCAAGTCAAGAATCACTAAAGAACCTTCATTTTTAAAATTATAGCATTACTATACTATGGCCCACGGAGGGAAATCACCGCATGACACTGCGGCCTAATTCCTCTTCCTGCCCTACCTCTTGCATGGCTCCAGTGAGGATATTTTCTGAGATGTGTTCCTGCTGAAACAGCATGACTTCATACACATCCGCAAGTAATTCCTGCTGTCTCTGCCCTCAAACAGTTCAGCTGAGCTTGGTTACTGCTTTCAGAGGGGTTTCTGAATCTCTGAGCACCAGCCAGTACCATCCCTTATGATGGAGAAGGATTGGCTGTTGTGAGGTGGCTTTTCATGATATTCTAACATCTAATAGGGTCAGAAATGATGCTGTCTTGTGATGAGTCTTGAGGATGGTCCATGCCCTTAGCTCGGAAATAAGGCCAGACACCTAAAGAAACCACGCACTTAAAATGAATCTTCTTTAAGTCAATGGAGCCAGACGTCTTTCCAAGTCATTTTGAGTCACTTCTTTTAGTTCATTTATCATGAAATTCACACAAAATGTAAAGGCCAGCATGCATTTTCACATTATGTCAAAAACTGAAAAACGTTTTTTTAATGCACTCATGGTGGAGTGCATTATTTCTGCAAGCACACATATGGGCCTCTAACAGTATTTTAGTACTAAGCTAAAATTAACATTTTAAGCTTGTAAAAGATATTCCATGTTTTATTTGAAGCTTGTAACAGACATGTTAACATATGTTTTACCTTCTACATAGCAGTTTCACAGTTTCTAACAACTGACTGAAACGCATTGACTATGTTACCATTCATACTTGCATTCAGTGCTGTATTTAGGTCTTTTGGATGGCTTAGAGTGATGTGTTTCTCACCACTGAAAAATCTAAATGTGGTTGGTTGATTCCACTATTGCTAATTAAATTAGTGGTTAATCTAACACGTTAGGCCTTCATGCTAGCTTAGCTTCTAAAGTCCTGACCAATGGGATAACTTGCATGTACTGGACAATTTTCTATTTTGCAATTCAAGAATTTAATCCTTTATTTACCCTTAAAATACTTTTTATTAAATTTTAAATACAAGAAAGCAAAATGATTATATTAAATGAAATCACATCATGTACTTTTTATTTCATTGACATTTTTAAGCTTTCTCTGAAGGCTTAGATGGCCCTCAGGGTTACCCACTACTACATGTAGTAATGAAATAACTGAAGTTTCAGTCTCTCCCCCAAAGTGACACTTCAACCATATTGTCGCTGTCCAGTGCAAAACATGCATCTCCTTTTTTTGTGATTTTCACTTTTCTGTATCGTTTGAGCTCTGCAGGTATCCTTTACATTGTGTGCAGATTTCAAGATGACTGGACTAATACAAATGCTCCAAAATTGCTTTGAAATAAATCTTGTACCATTAACTTACATTGAAAGTAAAGAACGTTTTTGCCCTTTCCTCCGTTTTGGAGGTACTTGTTTTTCTTTTGACAGCGATGATATGCTAAGGTCATGGTCCAAACTAATAAATTTACTGTTTACTCATCAGAGATACATATAAAAGCTCAGAAGACACGAGTAGGTTAACTGGTCGTTAAGAGAGTAAATATATGTATTTGTGTTGAAATCGTCACTACCTGGAGGCAGTCGTGAGCTGGAGGTTAGGGAACCAGCTCTGCGACCGGAAGTTTGCTGGTCCATGACTGAAGTACCCTTGGGCAAGGCCCCTAACCCCCAGCTGCTCCCTGGACACCATGGATAGGGCTGCCCACCGCTTTAGGCAAGTGTGCTCACTGCCCCTAAGAGTGTGTGTGCACTAGTGTGCATGTATGTGGGTGTTTAATTCCACAGTGTGCAAACACAGTTGGCTGATAATTTAATTCAACTACCTCTGGTTCCTATAACCACCAGTGTAAAGAAATTCTAGCTGGTTAGTTTCTCTACATTATTTCACATAAAATCCACTCTGAATGTCTTTGTTGAGATGTCAGTGGTTGATTGTACAGACATGTTGAAACATTTCCTTTTAACTACTTAGAAATCACGTTTGACCTTCTCCGTTTCGGCTGTGATGAGTGACTAAAACTGGTGATTCATCCTGACTCTTGCTAAGAACAGTGACAGCAGCTGCACTGACAAAGCAATGTGCTTCTCAGAGTTTCAGAAAATGAGATGAACTGAAGTCAAAAATGCACACCAGGTCATAAAACAACATTGTGAGTTGATTCTGGTGTATTTTGTTGTCATTGTGCAAGCCTGGCACAACAGGATCATGCATAAATACTGAAGTTATCTCAACAGAAGACAAGCTGAAAATGAAAATAAAGGTTGGCTCCCCATACCCTGATGTAAACATGCATCATTACAAAGTGGAATTGAAAATGTCAAATCTGCTCAGTTTGAGAATGGCTTTCATCTACCGATGCTGAGCGCATTCCCCTGTAATTTAGAGGTGTTAGCCTGATGCTGCACCGACAAAAACAAACCTGACAATGCAGAGGCATCACAGTGTTTTATACAACAGATGAGGACCTGCAATCTGGACTCCTGAAGACACTGCCAGGGTGATACATCATCATTTACTGTTTTTGTGATGGTAAATATAGTAGTGACGGTTCCATTTAATATTGCTCCAGTATCTGTAGGACGGTCAGGATTTAATGGTGCCTTTTGAGACAGTTGTTAGTGTCTCTTAGACTGTAAGTAGAAAATCATCTCTAGTGAGGACTGCAGGTAACTACACACTGCAGGGCTACTATACACGACATACATTAAGGGATTTTCAGGAAGGTCTGGTGTCAATAATTTGCTTCTTTAGTTTTGCAACCCTGAATCCCTATACAGACAATTTTCCAGATTTGTAACATAATCTTTCATGACCAAAGTCTTTAAATCTTTTCTAGGTCTAGGTCAGACTATTGAGGAGGATGACTGACAAAATAGGTATAAGACCATACACAGATCAGCCATAACACTATGACCACCTCCTTGCTTGGTGGTGGCAGTGGTGTGTTAATGTGTGTTGCGCTGGTCTGAGCGAATCAGACACAGCAGTGCTGCTGGAGTTTTTAAACACCTCAGTGTCACTGCTGGACTGAGAATAGTCCATCAACCAAAAATATCCAGACAGCAGAGTCCTGTGGGCAGCGTCCTGTGACCACTGATTACCACTGAGATGACCACTGAGCCATCATCTCTGATTTTACATCTACAAGGTGGACTGACAAGGTAGGAGTGTCTAACAGAGTGGACAGTGAGTGGATTAGTGTATACACTAAGTGTCCTTCTGCTGTGTAATTGATTTTTTTGAAAATCTGCTGAGTTTTTATCTTTAAATGCTTTTTAACAATGCATTCTTTTTAAAAGTTACTGGAATGTTGTTCATTTGGTAATGGAGAATATTTGATAAAAGAACTCTATACCACCTCAATAGTGACACATATATTCTTTATGAAAATTATTTAACCCTTTCATAAGTAATGGTTCCTGCTCTAATGGTTGGGCTAGAGCGAGTTCTTTCAGCATGTGCGTAGCTCTAGAATAGTTCTAGATGTTGATTATTAAGCAGCATTGGATCCATGTCATCAGCATAACGCTATGGGGAGCAGTCTAAGATACATGCAAACGAGATCAGGTCAAAAATTATGTTGTATTTTTTTTATTAGGCAGTCTTTTGCATGGGCTTTAATGAAGTGGCGCCACTTCAGTTCTTCCGATTCTATTACCGATAGATAGAATTCCCAAAACCTAGGAAAAACGTCATTCTGTCAGCATAATGTGTATAACTAATTCATACTGGCTTTGGCCTCCAAATCAAAAATATCAAGAAAAAAATCTGTTAGACTTTTTCACTCAGTTTATCATTTTGGTGCAAAACCTCAATAGAAAAAAGTGGACCTTTTTAAATAAAATACAAGAAAAAATGTAGGATATGGCCCCTTTAAAGGATGAGGTGGGCTTCTAACTTTTTTCCAGACGCAGGCTTCTTCACCAGACAGTGGTGCCAAACAGCTGAGCTTTCAGCTCCGCTAAAGCAGCCGTCCAGAAAAAACCCGCAGATTCCTCTTTTTATAGACGCTCCCCTTCCGTGTCTGGACAGCTGATATTTTCTCTCTGCTAAAGGGCATGCTGGATCTAACAGAGCCAAGATTTCCCAAAGGCTGTGAGATTTGTTCACATGAATGTTGTGAAGAAAAGGAAATCTGAAAATTTAGTCATTGTTTTGAGTCGGCACGCTTAAACTGATATGTATGCCATCAGGGGTAAGCATGTACGACATTCCCAGGTTTTAGAGTTTAGGGAATCTTGTTGGCTGTGTTTCTGTAAGCGGTGTGAGCAGGTCAGGGTCTAGAGAGAGCGGCTGGGGTATCCCCGCTCCGTCCTGTGGACTACAGTCAGAGCGTAGAGGACGAGCAGACCAGGAAGGCAGGAAGGAAAGTGGAGAGGAGGGCCGGGTTAAAGCTGTTTGAACAGCTGTACTGAATCAGCAAGCCTGGCGCCACAGCCTATACGCCTTCCTGAGCTGTAGAGCTCGGAGTCCTGCTCTGCACTTTACGCCTCTAGAGGAGAGGCGTGGCTCCAACCCCACCCAGCGACCACCATTTGTGTCTTTGGACTCACTTTGTCTTGAATGTCTTGCTCAATCTCACACTGTTTTTACACTTCTTTATCCTTTATTCATATCTGTCTTGCTGCCTTTTTGTTATTTTCTCTCTTTTGGATTGTCCTTTCGTCAGCTGACCTTAAACAGAAGAGCCATATTATAATTATATAATCTTTTTGAAAACTGAACTTAGTTGCAAGTTTATTGTGAGCTTATTGTACTTACTATGACTACTTAGTACCTTCACTCATTTGTCATTACACTTACCATATTTACAAACAAGCCAAACCATAATGACGGCTTGCCTGATATACTGTTGGTCCTTCACATGTTGCCAAAACAGCTCTGACCCAATATAGCATAGACTCGCCAAGACCTCTGAAGTTGCCCTGTGTTGTCTTACACCAAGACAAAGACAGCTTTTTAGAGCTATAAAGCAGTGGAATTCCTTACCCGTCTCACTGCTTGAAATCAAGGGTAAACAACTAATTTACATTTACAGCATTTAGCAGACGCTCTTATCCAGAGCAACTTACAAGAAGTGCTTTGTCTCTCTAGAGAAAGCATCTTTGCTAGTTACCAATAGGTTAGAGAGAAAGTCAGTCCTGAGCTCTGATACTGCTAGAAACAAAGAGTCACTGTAGACACCCAGAGAAAAAGGAACAGAGTTGAACACAGAACTCTGTGCAATACAATACAATACAATACAATACACTACAATACAATAAACTGCAATACACAGTGCAATACAATAAAATACAATATATAACCCCAATTCCAATGAAGTTGGGACATTGTGTAAAACATAAATAAAAACAGAATACGGTGATTTGCAAATCCTTTTCAACCTATATTCAATTGAATACACTACAAAGACAAGATATTTAATGTTCAAACGGATAAACTTTATAGTTTTTTGCAAATATTCACTCATATTGAATTTGATACCTGCAACACGTATATATTGCAATATATACTTAATTTAGTGCTCATGTAAAGAGATGTGTCTTTAGTCTGCGTTTGAAGACAGCAAGAGACTCTGCTGTACAGAGGGCCAGTGGGAGTTCATTCCACCATGTGGGTGCCAGTACAGAGAACATTCTTGATAAAAATAAAAAGACTATTAACAAGTCTAAAGATCAGTTATGTAGATTGTACTTCAGTTGAAACATTCTAGATAGATAAATAGATAGATAGATAATCATTCAGTGCTGTTGGTTGCCTTTTCTTGGGAACAGGAACACACAAGATGTTTTCCACATAACTGGAACTTTCTTCAGCCTGCAGCTCAGATTCAAGATGTGCTGAAGAATTCCACGCAGCTGCTCTGCACACAGATTCAGCATCGTGCGTTCAATGCCATCAGGTCCCGCTGCTTTGCTCTGCTTGAACTTTTTCAGTTTAACCTTCACCTGATTAACAGTGAATGTAACATCATTGCATGATCCAGTTGTGGGGGGAGGGTGAGAGATGTTCATTGCAGAGAGTGGTTGCTGATGGTCACAGATGTGAATGGCTCTGGTGGAGGAAGGTGAGGATGTGGATGGCCCATGGTGAAATTTCATGGTGTCAGCAATGTCTTTGTGAGCTGTACCAAATGATCTTTTCTTTTGGTGATTTTTCCATTTACAATCGTCTTTCTATGTCATTTTGTCTGCCATTTTATGTTTTACATTTTCATACTACATTATTTACCATTTTTACCAAACATATTTTGTTTTCTCAGTTTATTTTCTTTTCTTATGTATGACTTGTTGTAACGTGCCAGAAGGAGTCAGATGCTCGCGATTAAAAGGGTCAGATGAGGCTTTACTGATGAAGACAATAACCAAGTACGTAGTCACAAAACAAGCGTGGGTCAGATCCAGGAAGCACAACCAATACACAAAGACAAACACTAACACTAGGCATTCAATCCAAAAAGAAACAGGCAGAGGCAGAGCAGAAAAAACAGGCAAGAAGGTCAAAATCAGTGGTCAAATGATAAGGGCAAACAACCCAAGCGTCAAGGCAAAAAGGAGAGTCGAAAAACAGGAAACAATGGTCATAAACATGAATCTCACAATATACCATATAACACTCAGTAGACCAATGATGATTCAATACCTCGCAAGTAGCCTATGCTAAAGCCTGGGCTTATAGACCTATAAGTAATAAACCTATGAACTAATAAGGTCATATGTCACATTAGTGTGATTCAGAGTGTGAGGGAAGGTCATGTGATCTCTCACAGGATTCTGGGAGATGGAGTCCATATGTGGATGCGTGATACTTTTTTTTTTTTTTTATTGTTATTGCATGATTTTGTAATGTATAGTATGTCTACTGGACCCCAGGAAGGATAGCAGCTATCACGATAGCAGCTAATGGGGAACCTAAAAGTAAACTTAAAAATAAACAAATATTAGCTGCAGATCCTTTTAGTCCTTTTAGCTAAGTTGTCAGAGTTCTTGTTTCAGCCCATAACACAGATGCTTGATCAGATTGAGATCTGGGGAATCTGGAGGCCAGAGCAACACCTTTAACTCTTTATCATGTTCCTCAAACCATTCCTAGACAACGTGTGCAGTGTGGCAGGGTGTTAGATCTAGAGTTTCCCAGTGAAACATAGCCCAGCGCATCCATTTCCCTCCACCAGCTTGCTTTCTTCCCACAGTGCATCCGAGTGCTATCACTTCCCCAGATAAACAGCATATACAAATCAGCCCATTTATATGATGTTAAAAAAATACCATGCAACTTTTGTCCATTGCCCCAAGGTCCAGCTGCGTTGCTCATGTGGCCATTATACGTGCTTTTGACAGGGAACAGGGGTTGGCATGGACACTCTCAAAAGCCTGCAGCTATACTGATGCATATACAGCAGGGTGCGATACACTATGTTAAACTTATTATTTAATTAAACGTTTCAAACACTGGACCACCACTGGCCTCGGCAATGCTGACATGTTAGTGTGTGTTGTGCTGATACAAGTGGATCAGACACAGCAATGTAACTGGAGTTTTTAAACGCTGTGTCCACTTACTGTCCACTCTATTGGACTTACCTACCTTGTTGGTCCACATTATATATGTAAAGTCAGAGATGAGAGCTCACCTGTTGCTGCACAGTTTATGTTGGTCATCCTCTAGATCTTCATCAGGCATCATTGCTGCCCAGAGGACACTGTTGGCTCCATGTTATTGGTTGGTGGATTATTCTCAGTCAAGCAGTGATGCTGAGCAAAGCAAGCAAAGCAAAGCAAAATTTATTTATATAGTGCTTTTTACGACAGATGTTGTCACAAAGCAGCTTTACAGAACAATCAGTATTACAGAAAGAAAAGAAAAGAAAAGAAAAGAAAATCCGGGTCCAAGCCCCCATGAGCAAGACAGCGGCGACAGTGCCAAGGAAAAACTCTCTAAAGAGGAAGAAACCTTGAGAGGAACCAAGACTCAGAAGGGGAACCCATCCTCCTATGGTTGACACCGGATAGCAAACATTACTAGTATAAAGTATTATAGTACAAAGTGGGAAAAAGAAAAGTCATGATTAACTTGTGGTCAAGCCAGTCCAGAAGGCTGGTGAGCAGTGGCACCCGATCAAGGCAGAAGAGGCAACAGCATCAGACGCACAATATGGGCAGCTGTTCAGCTTGGCAAGAAAGGAAAGAAAAATGCAGTTAGTTCTGTAAAGATTGGCTGACCACAGATTACAGTGTTAACAGAGCAGCAGAGACTCTGTCAGATCTAGATCTGACAGGGAAGACAAATCACTAAAGGCTTGACTATACAAGTAAGTTTTTAGCCTAGACTTAAAAACTGAGGCTGTGTCCGAGGCCCAAACATTAACAGGAAGGTTATTCAGGTACTGAGGGGCGAGTCCATTTAGAGCTTTATAAGTCAATAATAGAGTTTTATAATCAATGCGAAATTTAACTGGTAACCAGTTGATAAAACTGGGCTAATATGGTCAAACTTTCTGGTTCTTGTGAGGACTCTGGAAGCTTGTTAAAAGTTTTGCTAGGACATCCAGACAGCAGGGCATTACAGTAAACTATCCATCCATCCATCCATTTTCTAAGCTGCTTCTCCATCAGGGTCACGGGGGGGAGCTGGAGCCTATCCCAGCAGTCTTTGGGCAGAAGGCAGGATACACCCTGGACAGGTCACCAGTCCATCGCAGGGCAGACACACAGACACTCACACCTAGGGACAATTTAGCACATCCAATTGGCCTGACTGCATGTCTTTGGACGGAAACCGGAGAACCCAGAGGAAACTCACGCAGACACGGGGAGAACATGCAAACTCCACACAGAGAGGACCCCGGTCACCCGGCCGAGGAATCGAACCCAGGCCCTCCGTGCTGTGAGGCGACAGCGCTACCCACCACGCCACCGTGCCGCCCTACAGTAAACTAGCCTTGAAGTAATGAATGCATGAACTAGCTTTTCTGCGTCCTGTAGAGATGATGCATTTCTTAGTTTAGCAATATTGCGAAGATGCAGGAAAGCTGTTCTAGTAATGTTAGTTATATGTGTGTCGAAGGACAGATCAGCGTTTATCACAACACCAAGATTTTTATTAGATGAGCTTGATGCAACTGAGAAATTGTTAAGTTTAAGTGTTAAGTTAGACAGTTTGTTTCTAGCTGCTTCTGGACCAAGAAGCAGGACCTCTGATTTATCTGAGCTAAGTAGCAGAAAGTTACTTGACATCCAGTCTTTTATGTCTCAGTCCTCAATCTTACTAAGTTTAATTTTATCATCCGGCTTACTTGATATATATAACTGAGTGGCATCGGCATGGCAGTGGAAATTTATGCCGTGTTTACTGATAATGGTGCCTAATGGTAGCATATATATTGTGAATAATATAGGTCCTAAAACAGAGCCTTGTGAAACACCATACTTTACTTTTACAAGGACAGATGATTCACCCTTTACATTAACAAACTGATAGCGATCAGTGAGGTAGGACCTGAACCAGGAAAGAGCTGTTCCTGTTACCGTTACAAGGTTTTCTAGTCTATCTAGTACGATAGAGTGGTCCATTTTGTCAAATGCTAAAATTTCCTTGAGTAATGGTAAGATTTCCTTAAGTAAACCTGTAGGGATTGGGTCCAAAATACAGGTAGATGATTTTGCAGAAGAAACTATTTTAATTTCATTTTCTTGAAGTAAGGTAAACGATTCCAGCCTATCTGCAGTGACTGTAATGTTCTCAGGGTCTAGAATGGCATTATAAGCCAGAGCAGGTTTGTAGAGTTTAACTGTGTGTTCAGAATTTTTTGTCTGATTTTTCAATTTTATCACAAAAGAAATTCATAAAATATTGCAGCTATAGGCTAATGGTATCTGGAGTTCAGTGACTTTTTTGTTCTCTGTTATTTTAGAATTTGTGCTAAATAGTAATCTAGGATTGTTCTTATTGTTTTCTATGAGAGGGGAGAGATGAGCATGAGCATGCTGCAGTAAGAGCTCTTCTATAGTCTATAAGGCTCTCCTTCCAGGTGGACTGGAACACTTCTAATTTAGTCAGATGTCATTTTCGCTCGAGTTGTCTGGCAGTCTGTTTTAAAGCTTGAGTATGACCGTTAATACCAAGGCGTGAGTTTTTTCTGCTGTAATTTTTAACTTTTTAATGGAGCTACACTATCTAAAGTAGATTGAAAAATATCCTCTAAGAACTTGGTCATAATATCTAACTTGGTAGGATTAGATGGACAGCTGACAGAAGCTGATAACTGCGGAAGGTTTCTGATAAAGCTGCCAGCTGTGGAGGAAGTTATGGTCCACTTGACACAATAACATGGTGATGAACGCATAGTACCACTAAACTGAATTTTGTAAGAGATTAAGTAATGATCCTAGACAGCTGTGCTCTGGGGGAGAATGGCTAAGTTATCTATGTCTACACCAAAGGTCAGTATTAAGTCTAGAGTGTGGTTGTGGTAGTGTGTGGGACCTTTTATAATTTGGGTGAAACCTATGGAGTTTATGATAGATATAAATGCCTTACTTAGTGCGTTGTGAGGATTGTCAATGTGGATATTAAAATCTCTCACAATTATTATTTTACTTGAAAACATTATTAAGCTTGATGGAAACTCAGAGAATTCCTTTAAGAACTGAGAATATGGACCGGGCGGCCTGTAAATTGTAATTAATAAAAATGTGTTTTTATTTGTTCCTGGATCTAGTATATTAAGTAAAAGAACTTCAAAAGAAGAGAATGTATGTCCTACTTTCTGGCTCACGCCTAAGGTTTCAGTATGAATGGTTGCTATACCTTCACCCCAGCCGCTTAAACGAGGGCTAGGTGCATAGCTGTAGCCTGTGGGAGTGGCTTCATTTAGACCAAGGTATTCATTGGAGACTAAGGTATTCATCAGAGGTGTGTAAAAACTCCAGCAGCATTGCTGCGTCTGATCCACTTGTACCAGTGCAACACACACTAACACACCACCACAACGTCAGTGTCACTAATGTGCTGAGAACGATCCACCACCCAAATGATATCTGCTCTGTGTTGGTTGCATGGGGGTCCTGACCACTGACGAACAGGGTAAAAGAGGACTAACAAAGTATTAGAGAAACAGATTGACTGCAGGCTTAATTAATAAATAGCCATTTATGTTTTTTGGCCCTTGAGACAATTTTATGGACATATATTAAACAAAAAAGATTATTATTTACTGAAAAACAGCTATTACAACATGCCAGATTCTTCTTTTTTGCTTGTAGTAGATGGTAGGACAGCACCCCTGCCTCCATTATGGACAAAACTCCCCTGTTCTGACTGCAGGAACACTCTTGGATGGATATTTCTGTCCAGCAGTGACAGTGAGGTGTTTAAAAAACCCCAGCAATGCTGCTGTTCCTAAAAAAAGCACATGCCAACATGTCTCCACCATGCTGGTACCACTGATATATTGAGAATGGCCAAATAATATCTTTTTAGTGATCCTACGGTGGTCCCTTTGTACTGATGGGGGTGGGTGGTGGGTGGATTGTGCTGCAACAGATGGCCTTCAGTCAGTAATTATATACAGACAAAGTGCATCTATATTGTAAGTATACATAATAAAATAAGGTGCCAATGTTACCAGGTAGGCACTGTTTACATTGATATAGCAATTTATTATCGCACAACAGTTCAGAAGCAGCTGCGCAGTATTGCTAAATTAATTAAAATATAAATTGCAGGGCCATTAAATCATTTCCCATGGCACTTATACATTACTGAGCCATATGAGCTTGGGCTGCGCTGGACCATGCAGCACCAGACAGGCCCATAGCGAGGCCTGACAGAATGATGCATATGTGAACTGTATTGCTGTGCGCTCTTCTAGAACAAATGCATGCATTCATAGAAAGTGTGCCATTGGTGTTTGTTATAAAACAGCTTTTCATACTGTTGGACACGGGGTGTGTTAAGACAAGTCGAGTTTTTTTAACTATGGGGAAGGTCTCACTACTTCATTGCTCTTCTCTTACCTGGATAGGTCACTACAAACCCTCTCCGCACTGGGCATCACCCATTACAGAGATCGTCTTCTGGCAAATGCATCTGGAAAGTAAAAACAAATCAGTATACCACTTAAAGTACACACAATAACACTCAGTAACCAGCACTGAGCAGGACTATTCTTTCATACCTCTGTATTTTGCAGTAGGGTACTTTCGTCACTGGGATGCACGATGATATCAGAAATATATCAGTATCAGCAGATATTTACTTTAAAATGAATATTGGTATCAGACATATGTTGACTGATATATCATACTGATGTTTAATTCTGTATTTATTGTACTGTAGGAGAGCTGAATGCTTAGGTGGTCTTGAGTTACTGCGCTGTCTGCATTTTATTAATTTTCCTGTATTTATAACCATCTCCAAATGTTATATATTCTGGTGAATCTAGTGCCAATTTCAACAATTAATAATGTTGTTGTATCGACAAAATGCATAACCGTATGCAAAAGTACAAAAGTCTGGGCACCCCTATTCCAAATTGCACATTTTGTTAATATTCTAAGGCCCAATCCCATTTGACCCCTCGCCCCTACCACTTAGACCTTACTTCTCCATTTTACACGTTCATGTCTTGTCCCAACCTTCCAAACACATGTTTTTCAGAGAAACACAAGCAGAGTATTATAAAAAACAAAAACACAAAAAAAGATGAACGAGCAAAGAAATCCACTAGGGGTGGGGAAAACATGCATCGCAATGTGGACGTGGGCAATTCTGAATCGATTCACAAATGTCAAAAATCGATGTTGTAATGCAACGTTGACGGAGCATAAAAGGCGGAACTTGGAAATGGGGAAGTGCAGCACCCGGACAGTCTGTGGCGGCACATAACAAAAACACAGCTGGATGAGCGAGAAATCTGACCGGCAGTCTGCCTTAAAGCCAGGTTAGGTCAGGAGTCACAACCCAAATGTTAAGAAGAGCCATTTAATGCCCAGTATGTTGCAGTGTGTGGTAATGTACTAGTATAGGCTAAAAATATGAACGTAGACATAGACTTACTTTGCTCTTCTTTAAGCTTTAGCTACAGCCGTTTTCTCCCATCTCCGCCATGACACTTCTCCTCAAAAGTAGATCCGTTTCTTGTAAAATGTTTCTCAATGTTCGACTGTTTTACGAGGCTGACGTCAGTTTCTCATTCGCCAGCTTCTTGTTTGAATTTTTGAACCCAGCTGGCGAATTCAGAAGAGAAGCGACTTCATCTTCGCACCTTTTTAGTGTTTGACAGTCTCGCGTTACAGATTTTACATATCAGGAAATCAGCTGGAGTGATTATAAATGCCAATTAGTTCATTCGTCTCCAAATGTTCGTCTTAAATTTCTTTTTTGCCTTTTGTAGCTTTCGCACTAAGCTGCCCACTTTGAAGCTGAGATACAGCGTCCTGTCTCGAACATATTTTACTGACACAGTGACCGTAGATTTTATCGCAGATGAGTGGCAACAGCGTGTAATGTGCTCCAAACAGCAGTGAATGAGAGCCCTGGAACCTTTCGGTTCACTTGCCAAACCACTTCCATTTTTTTTATTATTGCAAGATATTGGAAGTAAATTCATTATGGACTATCACTTTGCTTTAAAAGTTGTCACACAGTGAAAAAAAATGCTGTGTAGAAAAAAAGATGCATTAATAATCGTTTTATAATCACATTGCAGCCTCTGAATCGTAATCAAATCAAATTGTGAGGTGCCAAGAGATTCCCATCCCTAAAATCCAAAAATGTGAGAGTTTTCTCTGTTAAAAATTACAATAACCACTGTATTATCACAGTTTAATGTCGTTTCAGTGTATTATGGTTGTTTTCTTCATAACAAGCACAGGAAATCGCTAATAGTACAGTAATGTCTCAGTAGCTATCTAGCTAACTTTCCCGTTCCACCTTGAATAGTCCAATAGTTCTGACGACTGAAGCGCTGAATGTTATTGCTGCTCAATTTAAGGTGGAAGGGGAAAATTTGAACAAGAAGCTGGTGAAAATCTGACTTCAGCTTCATATCACTGAAGAATTAGGGGTTGGTGATAATAAATAATTGCTCCCCTCTTTGAAGGCGTATGATCCCTAAATGTAACTAAAGCCCAGCAGTGAGGAGCTGAACTTTACTTCTTCTGCTATCACTGCACAGGGGCAGGGTCACCTACAGAGCAGCACTAGTAGCTGTTAATGAAGTGATGCTCTTTTTATTGAGGGTCCCATTTCAGAGGGAAGATCTCAACCATTGCCCTGTAACTCAGTTCCAAGAGGCAACACTCCAAAATGAGAGGTTTTTCACATATTATGTATATATTTTCCCAATGTGTTAAACTCTAAGCAAATAAATACAGCGTGTGCACTACAACTTGCAGAAACGTTTCTGTTCTGTGTTGAGGGTGTTTTTAACTTATATTTCACTTTAAAAAAATCAACAAAATATGCAATTTGACCAAGGTGTTCCAACTTTTGCATGTGCATGATGAATATATATCTGCATTGGCCCACACTTCCCAAGTCAGCACATGCCTATTTGTGAGGTCCTAGTTCACGTTACACTTGTTACAGTCATATCATCCCTAAACTACACTGTTGTAAACATCTAAACCCCTACTACAGGAATAGAGGAATAACTGAATTTATTTTCTCTGAATCTGGTTGGACTCATATCCCATTGCATTTTAACCAACAGCCAAAAAATGACACTGGTTTTTACACGTTTCTGTTTCTTTCATGCCCAGTTTGGTATGTGACACTCAAAAGCACTCACCTCAGAGATGCATGCAACACAATGCAATCTTAGCCCTCATCCCAATCCATCTAGACGCTGATGTTCAGCTTGGAAGGCATAAAATTCCTATGACAGCCAGGGGAAAAGATGGCCCCAGAAGGCTCCTGCTGTCCTTCTGCTGTTATGCAACCGGAGGAAGAGGGTGGCATGATGAGTCCTCCTCAACTTAAATGCACTTGGACAGTGATGAGGTCACAGAAAATATAGGCAGATAGTCTGAGACTGTCCTTTAAGCCTCTGCATGGACATGTCGTTTCCTAAAACACAAGCTTTTTGTCTTTACAATTCCTGACGCCTCTGCCTGCAGTCTGCAATCAGGACATTGATGTGCACGTGTAATTGTAAAACAGCCAAACAAGAAGAACAATGGGCACCAGAGCTCTGTTGAAAGCCCTGTTCCTGTCCATCACCTAAAGAAATAGTTGGGATGACAGCTACACAGTAGATGCAGTCAATCAGTTAAAGCATGTTCTGTGCTTAGACGATGGCTTAGTTTCTGATAAAGAGTGACATATTGGGACATTATGTGTATATATATATATATATATATATATATATGTATATATATATGTTGTCAGAACATAACCTCAAAACCTCGTATCTCCAAAATGGTAACTTTACAGGAAGGAAATTACCTATTCACTTTTAATGTGTCAGTGGAACCAAACATCTTTCCAAGTCATTTTGGGATATTTCTTTTGGACCATTCTTCATGGAATTTACACACAATGTACAAAACAACAGGCATTTTCAAATTATGTCAAAAACTGAAAAAGGATTGGAAGCCATCTTCCATCCACTGTCTCCGATAGATCATTGTAAAGAGTCTCTAGACGTATTGAGGCACTTTTCTTGGCAGTCTCAGTGGTACTACTCCCTTCTATGTGTCTCATCTGACTGGGATTACGAAGGGTCAGAGAAAGTGCCCTGCTTTATAGTGAGCCTGCTTCTCTCTGTCAGCCTGTGGAAAGAAATTAGAGAGAGAGAGAGAGAGAGAGAGGAGGGAGAAGGGGTGCTAGGGTTCACATTGGGGAGAGGAGCCTTGCCAAGCCCTAACAGCATGATATATGCTCTGTAATGCTTGGCTTATGAAAGGCTGTACCAGTCAGCTCCTAGCTCCAGAGAGGATGAGGGTAACACACACACACACACACTTGTATTGTTTTTATACAATGTCAGAATGAGGGGGCCTACATATTTAACTTTATTCAAGTTCAAAAGAAAAATAATTTGCTTGAAAAAAACACTTGATTGCAAATTTTCTTCAATTTTGTCTACTTTCTTTTCTCAGTGAGGTTCTTCTTGACAGCTATACATGCTTTCAGTAGCATTTACATAGCACTGAGTGAGCTTCTCACAGTGGAAGGATGGACAGAAACACCTGTGGATGTTTTCAGATCATATAGAATGGAGCTTGATTACCTCTCTTTCAATGTGCAACATGATTCAGTTAAGCAGTGACCATACTACCATGCTTAGTGTTATGTATAAAGTGCTGAACAGGCACAGTTCACCTACACCAATCTTTTAGAATTTAAAACTATTTGTTGAAATTAGATCTCTGCATTTAACCCATCTGTGCAGTGAAACACCACAAACACGCACACTAGTGAACACTAAGGGGCAGTGAACACACTTGCCCAGAGCAGTGGGCAGCCCTATCCATGGTGCCCAGGGAGCAATTGGGGATTAGGTGTCTTGCTTTAGGGCACTTCAGTCATGGACTGTCAGCCGAGGGGATTGAATCGGCAACCTTCCGGTCCCAGGGCTGGTTCCCTAAACTCCAGCCCATGACTGCCACCAAATGGGGCAACCCTGAGCTGGGTTCAAACTGCTGCTGTACGGATCGGCGGTCCATGATGTTACCACTGTGCCAACGGGGCACAGTCAGGCAATCAGGCTGTCATCATCCATTTGATCAGATCCACTTACTATATAGGTGCACTTAGACAGTTACAGTTACAGACTGTAGTCCTTCCTTGAAAGTCCACCGTGTAGATGTAAAGTCAAAGACGATAGCTCATCTGCTGCTGCACAGTTTGTGTTGGCCATCCTCTAGTTCACTCAGGATCACTAGTCCTGCCCACAGGACGCCGTTGTCTGGGTATTTTTGGTTGGTGGACAATTCTCAGTCCAGCAGTGACACTGAGGTGTTTATAAACTCCAGTAGCACTGCTGTGTCTGATACACTCAGACCAGCACAACATACACTAACACACCACCACCATGTCAGTGTTACTGCAGTGCTCAGAATGATCCACTACCCAAATAGTACCAGCTCTGTGAGGGTCCATGGGGGTCCTGACCACTGAAGAACAGGTTAAAAGCGGGCTAAGGGGGCTGTAGAACCACAAAGTGTACCTATATAGTAAGTTATGCCTGATTGGTTTAGATTTTCATTTTGATGACAAAAGGAAAAGATCTAAGTGACTTTCAGAAAGAGTTGATTACTGGGGCAGAAGCTTCAGTCGCAAAAACTGCTCAGCTGGTTAGTGTCTAAACAGGAACAGTGACTAAAGTGATATCTACGTTTAAAAAGGCATCAATAAACAGGGATGGAAACTGTGGTCAGAGACTGATTTTGTGCATTAGTGTGATATGTAGAGAAAATAGAAGGGTGACTGTTCCGCAGGTGACTGAAAATATCAGTGAAGGATGTGATCAGACTGTCATCAGGAAAAGTCTGTTCACAACTACACAGAGAGGGATATTATTGCAGGGCTGCAGGGAATAAACCCTTCATTATAAAAATGATTTCATGGAAAACCCACAGATGCTGGTCTGCAGAGATAAATGTGGTCATGAGTCATCCATATTTAGTCAGTGTAGACAGCACTAAGGTTCTTCATTCATAGATTTAGATCAGTAATTAGATACAATGACTGATTTGCTTTTGCATATTTAAAAATTACTCAATAATTTCTGTCACATTTATACCCTGATGGTTTACAGCTGGATGGAAACTGAACTAAACCTGAAAACTGGCTGAAATTTGAGGCCTGCCAAAGCCCTTTGGGAAGAGCAGGACAAGCCAGTGAACTGTTTGTTTTGAAGAAACAAATCCATTTCAGCACAACTCTTATGGCAACAGCAGATGCATGGAGACTCCTCAGACTCTCTCATTCCTGCTTTATATGAGAGGACAGCAGGGATGCGAGCATGGCTGACACCGGCAGTCATAAAAATTAATGAGACTCTATCCTTTAATACCCTTAATACCCAGGGATATGTATTTAGCAGCTGATTTGGGGCCTTAATACTAATTTAAATAATTCTGCTCCAGTAGTATCTGTACTCCTCTTAGACCTTGTGCTGTTCTCACATTTTGCAGTTACTGTCAATTTCAGTGATGCCAGTTATGGAGTTTGGTGAGGATGCACAGCATTTTTTTTTTTATTCTACATGCTTTTTCTTGCACTTAAATCTACATTACAGAGACATTCAGAAGTACAGCTCTGCATTAATCACATGCAACAGGAACTTTTTACTGTAAAGTAAATGAAATAAAATTGATGACACTGAATCGATAGACTGAAAAAGAAAATCTTAAAAATAATCACTTTTTTAGCTACTTTGTGACATTGTCAACTTATTGATGCTATACACTGAAAAAATAATACATTGCATTTACTTAATTCAAATGGGCACACCATGAACTCCAATGTTACAATTGATTACCTGCATTAAACAAAGAAAACTGATACAATGAAAAGTTAACATGAGTCTGTTCAGCAACTTTCTCTTTCAGAGCTCTTGAAACTGTTGAGTGTTGATTTAGTTACATAAAAAAAACTGTCCATGACAAATTTTATACCTGACATAATTTGCTCGATTTCTCGCGAATGGAGTTTTCAAAACATCCCTTCCGTTGAGCCCTGTGGTAAATACAAGTGTTCAGAACCCAATACGTTTTGTCTTGCGCATGTTTTTCACCTGTAAATCACTGGATCAGTTAAAGACTCGTAATGTTAACATTGCTACACGCCAACTACCACTGCTGCACATCAATTTGAAGGCGGGTGTTCTGACGAATTATGCTATATTGTCAAATCGTCCTACGTAGCTTGGTATGTAAAACTGCAAGGTAGGATATTTTGATTGCTTAACCCCTTACATGGCCAGGCAAGGTTTTATTAGGGGCTTAACATTAACTCAATCAGTCTGCATTGAAGTCCCTGTAGGTTCTGAATATTAAGCCTTAGTATATAATAAACCTGGGATTTCAAAGGGTTAAATCACCTTAAATACTACCAGCATTAAAACTGGAGCTTCTTGTTTGAATTCCCCTGTTCCGCCTTAAATGATGCAGCAGTTATTATAATGCATCAAGCGCCAGAATGTAACTGCTGCACCATTTAAGGTGGAATGGGAAAATTTGAACAAAAAGCCGGTGCGCGTCCTTATCAGAAAACGATACATTAAATGAATATTAAGTTAATGATAGTATGATGGCCTAAATCAACTTATCAGGGGTTGAGTAGTACTATTAAGTCGAGTCTGTACTGGACTAACATTAAAAACACAATAAAATGTTTAAAACACTGGGTTACTATGCTGTACTAATGATATGCACATGCTCAGTAGGATTGTTCAAGGTCAGCTTGTAGGGCTACCACACTGGCAAAGCATGCTATTTTGTGTGAGGCTGCGAGTCTAATGACGTCAATTCAGCAGTAGCATTATCTGATGTGTAGCACTGTTCATAGTTCATACTCTTTAACAACCTCCCAATTAATAGGACAAAATATGTCAGCTTGTGAATGTTTAGATTACTACAGGATGTGACAGACGCAATGTTCAAAACAGCTCCTTGTTCAAATTTTCCCATTCCACCTTAAATGGTGCAGCAGTTACATTCTGGTGCCTGAGGCATTTTAATAACTTCTGCACCATTTAAGGTGGAACGGGAAAATGCAAACAATAGGTGCCAGAATGTAACTGCTGCACCATTTAAGGTGGAATGGCAAAATTCTTGTGAATAGGAAGCCAACTTCAGCCTCATGAGCTCTTGGAGGTCTCCCCACTGTTGAAATGCCTCACTAATGTTAACATGTTTCTTCACACTGGCCTGATCTACAACACCTTCTTTCTCAATCTTTGTTCTTCCGATCTTCTCTTCTTTGGCTATTTCACTTCTCTCCTTCTTGACTAGAGGTCACTAATAGGTGGACTGCGGTCTGAATCTGGACCCAGATGCTGTCCTATGCAGACCTGAATCTATAACTGATAAACTATGGAGAATTATTTAATTTTGATGGGGTGGTCCTATTTTAATCACCATAGCTTTTCTAGCCTTTATGGTAGCTTTAGTGGCCCGGGAGACTTGCAGACCAATCACATGCGTGGGAAATATCACACGTGATGCTACTCAGCCAATCAGATCAGTGCATTACGATGTGCATTGAGACTCAAGTTAGTGGCGCACACACAGGGGAGAGACGATGCGAGAAACAGTAGTCAGAGAAGAAAGTGAGTCAGAGGGAAGTTATTTAACATGTCGTGCTCTAAAAAGAGAAAATTGACAGTAAATTTTGTTGAAATTTGGATGAACTGGACTTTATTTGATCTGATATTCTGTTGTTGACTGTATAAGATGTTGATATTTCTTCTAGGCCACTTCAGTAAACAGTATATGGCACTGAGTCATGATACAAGTTAAACATGATGTTTTGGACTTTTGCTTGAGGAAATTTTCTCTAACTGGACCTTATTGAATTTTAATTAAAGACCCCTGTTCTAGACAGTTCATAGAGTTCAGCACATAGACCTGCCCCTTCCTCCTGTCCTGTGCATGAGCATGAATGCCTACTGTTGCCAATTGCCTGGGTGTAGCCAAGGCTGTGCATGAACACTGGATTTTTTCCAGTTTGCACATAGAATGGACAGCTAGCAGACTATGAGGAGATATTTGCTGAATTTGACAGTGTTTACTGCACCTTTAATAGACCTTGATTTATTCTGCTAGAAGAAAAATAAATAGTTTCATATCTGAAAATATACACAGGATAAAATGTATCAGATTTGGAACATTTTTGTTTTTGTTTTTTGAAAACTTGGTTAATTTTCTCATTGACTCATTGCTCTTAATATGGGCATGACGCACTACAGAATGATGCCTTCAGAGGTCTGTTGTTTTGAGTAAGCAGTCGTGCTTCTGTTCATAGCATGTTAAATATTAATATCTTTTGAGTTAGTGGTATCAAACTGATTTAAGGCAATCAGTTGGCATGAAATATGTGAGTAGTGACTGTTGTAATCTTGAGTTGTAAATACTTTAAAGGTTTGATTACAGTGACTTAATTACATTAAGTGATGGGAAGTACTTAAAGCTACACTATGTAAGATTTAGGGGTTTGGAGACCTCTCTGGTGGAAATGTGCAATGTGCTTTGGACACCTCTCTCTTCCCCAAGAGGATGAAACTGACGATTGCAGGCACGATGATGAGTGTTTAAATAGCACTCCAAATTCATAATTTGGTGATGTAACGTGGAGGGAGGAGGCAGACGCACGTGCTGAGATAAGCAAGATTTATTAAGGGCAAATCCAAAATCAGGGTCATAGCTGTCCAAAGTCAGATGGCCAACATGGATAAATCGGGGGGCAGACATGACAGACAAACCAGAACAAGCAGAGCAGAACAGAACAAACAGATCATCCAACACAGCAGATAACAGTTCAGACAAACAAGGTCCAGCACTAGACTAATGAAAACACAGGGTTTAAATACAAGAGGGCTAATGAGGGTTCACAAGACACAGGTGGAAACACAGGTGAGCATAATCAGGGGAGGAGTCACCAAAACAAGGGGCAGGACAAGGAAACCAAAACAAATGCATAAGGAAGATCAAAACACAACACGAACACATGGACAGGACTGGGAGGGGCCAATCGTGACAAGGCAATGTATTTTAAGGTGTAATTAAATTATCTATACAGTGCAGCTTTAAGCTTTCTGACATAGCCTATTTATATTCCATGCAGCGCATTTTGGTACTCTATCACTACATGAAGATTTAGACAATTAAGAATGTTACACAAACATCAGCTCATCAGCCCAGGCCACTGTGTTCACATGCTGGGCTAAATTTAGAAGAAACTGCTTGATTAGCTGTTTGATCAACTTGATCAACTCAAAGATTTTTGCCTTCTTTGGGTAGTTAAAGTTTTTAAGCTTTCATCATAGGCTGTCTCCAATTACACACAACCTGTTTAAAACAGCGGTTCCCAATCTTATCCACGAAAGGCTTGGGTCCAAAGTAGCACCCCAAACAATCAGTAACACCCCTGATTAAACTGTCGTCTTTGATCAGTCCTCTGAGGTGTTACTCTTTAACGGGAACAAAAGAGGGACCCCCCCTGGCCTGTGTGGACAGTTTTGGAAAACTACTTCAAAGAAGTATACTCATTAAACATATCAAGGAAGATGGCAAGGTTTGTTCCTTTTTGTTTTGAGCATAATGGGAGTTCACACACACAAAGAAAGGGTTCCTAATTGGTTCTTGCCTTGGGCAAGCTGTTCTAAGAACAAACCCTTTTCTGAATAGCCTTGAGATGCAACTTTACATTACATTACATCACATTTACATTTAGCAGACGCTTTTATCCAAAGCGACTTACAAATAATGTGGTACATAGAACAAACATAGTCAGGCCTTAAAGGAGGCCAAGGGGTAATAGCGGGGTAGAGAAGGGAAGGAGGGCAAGAAGGAGATGACGTTGGTAGTGGTTAGATTTGCAAGAGGCGATTAGAGCAAGTGCTCCCTGAAGAGCTCTGTCTTCAGGAGTTTCTTAAACATAGTGAGGGACGCCCCTGCTTTGACAGTGGAAGGTAGCTTGTTCCACCATTGGGGAATCAAGTATGAGAACAGTCTCGATTGCTTTGTGTGAATGTTTGGCAAAGCTAAGTGACGTTCATTGGAGGATCGCAGCGGCCGGGCGGTGCTGTAAGCCTTTAGGAGCGAGTGCAGGTAGGAAGGAGCCTGCTCTGTTAACACCTTGTAGGCAATTGTAAGAGTTTTAAATTTGATACGAGCAGCAACCGGTAACCAGTGGAGCTCAATGAGCAGCGGGGTGACATGCGCCCATTTTGGTTGGTTAAAGACCAGACTTCCTTCCATCTGTTTCTGGGTCATTCTACAGAAATGTCCATTTTTGTGTCCCCAGCATTTACAGATATATTACATATTAAATCATATGTTAGGGTTACAATTTATTCACATTTTAAAATAAAACAATACGTTATTTTGACAATGGCACCTTCTTGAGCCTCAATTCACCAATATTGGTTTATAAATCAATCATATAGAATTCCAAGCATCACAGCTCGTCCCCACAGTCATGTGTGAAGGCTCAGGCCATATTTTGAAGAAAAAAAAAGGTTTTTCTGCTATTTTAGCTGCAATAATCTATACATGACTATGGAATATATAAATTAAATGACACAAAGAAAACAAATAAATATTATGAAATATATAATGAATGTCACTGGTCACTGGTGTTACCGCATAACACAAAATCTCTTATTTTGAAATAAAAGTCACACTGATGACATTGCTCAACTTCCATTTACCCGTTTTCTGAGGATCTATGAAGAAAAGCACATGGTGAGTCCACTGTGTCTTTCAGTTCTCAGAGATTTTCTCATTTAGCTCATGATTTCATATGAAGCTTTTAGTTGACGTCACTGGTGTGACTGACTTTATTCTGAGGTTACTGTGAAAAAAAACAACAATATAAATGGATTAAATTCCATATTTTAGTGGATGTTCCATGACTGACAACATGTGGTTTGATGTTCTGTAACAGTGCTTTTGTAAAATGCATTTTCCATTAAAAATGTCTCTGGTGTTATGTTTATCATGTGTAACACCAATGAGGATCAGCAACACCAGTGACTACTATAGACAGATAGAAAAGTGGACGTTTCTGTAGAATGACCCTTCTGCGCCCTCAGTTTCTGCACTATACAATTTTTCTTGAATCATTTTATTGAATATATTGAGACAGATGATTCATTATTTAAAACAGAAGTGGTCCTTGTAGGAGAGCAAGCAAGCCAAAGATGAATTGTGATAAAATAGTGTAGTGTTGAACATACAATTGTACATGATTTTTTGATATTTTTGATTCCACCCTTACCCTTTCTCACCTCATTTCTCGCTAGCAGTTCAATACAATATTTCATCACACAGGGAGCACAAACTGTCACGATTGCCCCCTCCCAGTCTCCTCATGTGCTTTTGTTTACCTTTTAACCTGTCATGTGCTTTGTTTTGATTTCTTCCCAGTCCGGCCCCCTTGTTTTGTGACTCCGCCCCTGATTGTTCCCACCTGTGTTTTCCACCTGCGTCCAGTTATCCCTCATTATCCCTGTTTTTATTTAAGCCCTGTGTTTTCCTGAGTTTCTTGCTGGACTTTGTTTGTTTGATATGATTCATGTTTGATGTAAGGTTTGTGTTTGAAGTGTATGTATTGTTTGAAGAGTTTCTGGCCTGTTTGGAGTTCTGTTTTCATTTTTGTCATATCTGAACCCCAATCTCTCTGTGTTGGCTTTTTTAACCTGGACTGTCATGACCACGACCCTGGATTTACCCTCAGTAAAAGTCGCTTATCTCAGCATATGTGTCCACCTCCTCGCTCCGTGTAACAAACAGTGTCCTAGCTCATTGTGGGTAGTTACAGGGAAAATTCGGCAAAGTGGCCACTAAGGGCCCTGCAGGAAAAGGCTGAGGTTGAAGTTTTAAACAATTTAGCCAAAGCCAGTTCATCAGAACAGAGACCTGAATGTTAAACATCAGGCCAAATAGCGAATAATTTCACTGAATAATTTGATTTACTATTACATTGAAAGAGTGGACTCTTATAAGTACCTGGGTGTGCACCTTAACTGTAAACTGGACTGGTCAGACAACACAGCTGCACTTTACTGGAAAGGACAGAGCAGACTCTACCTGCTCAGGAGACTGAGGTCATTTGGAGTGCAGGGGCCACTCCTGAGGACCTTTATCGACACAGTGGTGGCATCAGCCATCCTCTATGGAGTGGTCTGCTGGGGCGGCAGCATCTCCACTGCAGACAGGAAGAAACTGGACAAACTGATCAGGAGGGCTGGCTCGGTCCTAGGGACACCTCTAGACCCAGTGCAGGTGGTGGGAGAAAGGAGGATGCTGAACAAGCTAGCATCCATGCTGGAGAACTACTTCCACCCCATGCATGAGACTCTGGCAGCACTGGGCAGTTCCTTCAGTGACCAGCTCCTTCACCCCAAGTGTGTGAAGGAGCGCTATCGCAGATCCTTCCTTCCTGCTGCTGTGAGACTGTACAACCAGCACTGCTCCCAGTAGACCATACACACATACAATATACACACATTCAGAATGCGAACATTCTTCATTGTGCAATATGCTAAGTGCAATACTGATTCCTATGCAACTCTTACTTTATTTTATTATTATCCTTATTTTGTTGTAAATAGTCTAGAGATTTAGCTTTAATTTTTTATTTATAATGTTGATAATGTTTATACTGTTTCTGATTTCTATTACTGAGCGCCCTACTCCTGTTACTCTGCTGCTGCTCTAATACTGTGAATTTCCCCGCTGTGGGACTGATGAAGGATTATCTTATCTTATCTTATCTTATCTTATCTTATCTTATCTTATTTTTGATCTGAGTTGTGAAGTGTTTAACAACACTAAGTTTTTCTCCCCAATTCAAGTTCAAATTCAATGTGTCTCCTCTGTTCAGAGCACATGACTTGAGCCAAATGTGGAAACGTTAAGTGCCAATGCTGCTGCAAATCTCAAAGTAGCCTACTAACAAAATTCAGTTTTGAGCACAAATAAAATATACTTAACGCTCTACAGCACACATTATGAAAACAATTTTAAAAATATTTAACTCACTTTTCTTGAAAAAAACGGACCTGATTATTAAACTCCAAAACATTTTAGAAAAATATGTGCAGGGGTCCTTTTGGAGTATGTTGCCTAGAGGCAACATTGCATGACAATGAGAAGAAATTATACAGAGCCATGTTCTCTAAAGTGGTGAAACCTGACTTGTGACTGGCTAAATCCATTCCACTGTCGCACAGTGTTGCTTCTAGGCAACAAATATATTTCTGCAAATTCTTATAACAAAAAAATATACTGAATGTTTACAAAAAAGGTTTAAAAGCACCCAATAAGAGATATTTTTGATCAAGCACATGCCTTTTTTTGACTTATTCAAACTCGTCCCTTTTTTTAACCCTGACATTGTCTTTAAATATGTTCATTGCAAAGTGGGAAAAATTAGCTTATTGCCTTGAGGCAACATCGTGCAATAGAGGGTGCAAAAGGGCCAATGGAGTGCTCAATAATTCCTTGACAGCACAAGAGTATCAAAGACCCAATAAGATTTTATTTGCTTTATCTTAAGAAAACACGGTATCTTATGTGTGTGCAAGATTACATTTTTAAAGACTTTTTTCTTCTGAAACAAATTCTGCTGAATTATTTGTTTGATTACTTTACAATAAATAGCCAAAAATACAATTCAATATATATATATATATATATATATACATATATATATATATATATATATTTATTTATAGTATATAACTATAAAATGCATTAAAATAAAGAAATAAATAAAACTGTTTGTCAACATTTGTTTGAAGTGTCTTCTTTTATTGTATTAGTTGCCTGGACTAATCATTAACATTTAAACATTTAATGATGACTGTCACCATTCACTTACATTATACTGTTTATCTGGTCCTCTGTAATCAAGAAATTCAATGTAACACTTTTGCAAGTGATATACCTCTGTTCTATGGCACTGCCCCACAGAACCATCTTTGGCAACTTTATTTTTTATATTTTTTATAGCAATAACTAGTTCAAAAAGGGGTGGGTTTTAATAATGCCATTAAGGGCTTAAGCCTAAAGACCAAGTGATGTTGAAGGCCTTAACTTCTAAACCCTATGTACCTCACCAAAACAGGCTGAGATAACCCAGTGGTATATGTAATCCCTCTGATACAAACAGAAACCCACTGATACCCCCTTTGTTTGTCCACAGCATGCGTGTGCACCTCCAATCTCATCTATTCACAAGCCTTCATGCTCCTGCCTTCTCCACAGCTCCTGTCAGGACTCATAGAGCCCACCAGCAGTCAGAGCTGCCAGGGGAACACAAAAAGGTAATGGATAGAGACAAGAGGGCCTCACAATCGCAGGTTTAACATGTACCATCTGACAAGACACTGCTTGGTGCTGCAATCAGAAAATGTCAAGATGTTATTTGGGAAAATGAGCTGGTCATGCAGCAGGGAGGGTTCATGACCAGCTGACTAAAGCTTGATATCAAGACTTATTCAATCATTTGGCACAATTTTGAACCAGGCCATTAGGTCTGTCACTATCAATTATGTAAGCAATCTAGAAGCAGTTTTGATGACTAATTTAATAAGACCAAATGGAGAACTGGAAATATGCATCATCATCATGCAAATTGCCAACTGCTCACTGCCCATTCATAGAGAAGATTCATTTTAATTGATTTATTTAAATGGGCTGATCAAGTAATTGTGAAAGCCCTATGTGCAAAATGCATATCAGGTCATTTTTACTCATCCAAATGCTGGCGCAGACCTCAAAAACAATTCATATTTCCCCTTTAGTCACCGGGGAATAGTGAATGCAATGTTCCAAAGTCATTCTTTACTCTTGATCCTTAAAGTTAAAGCAGGATCTTTCAATTTTATAAAAGATTCAAACCTCCACCACAGATTAGAGGCCAAAAAATGACAAAATTTCCACAACTAACTGACACTGAAAGATTGATTAATCATAAAAATTTAGTAAATTGCTTCTACATTTACAATAATGGCATTTGGCAGACGCTCTTATCCAGAGCGACTTACAGTTTGATCATTTATACACAGGTAGGCGAAGGTGGTGTTAGGAGTCTTGCCCAAGGACTCTTATTGGTATAGTATAGGGAGCTCACCCCGGTGGGGATTGAACCCCAGTCTACAGCGTAGAAGGCAGAGGTGTTACCCACTACATTAAGCAACCACTTCTAGTATTTTAAGGTTAGATGATCTATTTTAAAAAAATTAAATACACTAGATGGACTAATATATTAGGACAAACCTTGATTGAATTATTGAATTCAGGTCCTTCATTTAGTCCCATTCCACAGGTGTATAAAATCATGCATTTACAAACATAGTGAAAGAATGGGTCACTCTAAAAAGCTCACTGGATCCAAGTGAAGTGTTGTAATAGGAGGCCACCACTGCAGCAGATTAGTTTGTGAATTTTCCATGATCAATTGAAAGTGGTATTATTATCAAGTGGGTTCAAATGATCATAGGCCTCAGGTTTGTTTTATTAAAACAAAGGACTGAAACTCAACTAAACCACACCAAATGTTGCTTCAGTAGTGAAATTTAACATAATGGCCATGTGCGGAACCTCATGGGAGAGCTGTGGCCGTGATAAGAGAGATATTGAACTGTAAATAAGTTGTTGTTATGGACGTTATTAGTGTTGTTTGTGTCATTCTGTGCTGGAATGGGGTAGTTTGTGTTCAGTCACCATCTACAGTATTCCATGCCGACTCCACAATATTTTTCATTAAGGCACAAAAAGCAACTGCAGAAAATATGTAATTTGGCTCTGATAGTTCTTAAGTTTACAAACAAATTTTCAGGCTTTGGGACAACTTCACAACTATGGGATCTAACTGTTCACCATGTGACCATGAGGGACAGGGATGCAGTCTCTTGGTGTTTCAGTAGTTACGTGTTAAAATTAAAATTAAACTTCAAATCCGACTTCAAATCAAACAACGCTAAATATAAATCTAAAACTTTATTATAAAAAATTTAAGGGATTTGGAAAGAAACATTATTGGAAATATAGGTGTTTAGGTGTTTAGGTGTATCAATTAATGTCTTGGGTATAAATAAATCATAGTATAATCTTTGAAAATATGGCACGACTCAATAGCTATTGTTTTGAGCTAGTTTGAGATGATTTCTGCTTTATAACAAAGCTCATTATTGGTTTAAGGGCCCAAAGTGTGCCAAGAAAACATTCCCTGCAACATTACACCACCAGCAGCTATTGGCATAAGGCAGGTTGCATCTATAAACTCAAGCTGCTAAGACCAAAAACTGACCCTGACATGTGCATGTCACAGGAGAAATCAAGATTTACCGGAACAGATGATGTTTTTCCAATCAGTTGTCCGGTTTTAGTGAGTGTGTGCCCACTGTAGCCTCAGATTCCTGTACTTGGCTGAGAGGAGTGGAGTTGGTCTTCTGTTTTTCAAGCCTAGCAGCCTCAGGGATTGACATGTTGTGCTTTTAGAGATGCTGTTCTGATCACCACTGTTGTATTAAGATTACGATTAAGTGAAACCTTATTTGTCCCACATGGGGGAAATTTCACCTCCACATTTAACCCATCCATGCAGTGAAACACCACCTACACACTAGTGAGCGGTGGGCAGCCCTATCCACAGTGCCCAGGGAGCAGTTGAGGGTTAGGTGTCTTGCTCGAGGGCACTTCAGTCACGCAGTGTGGGCTCAGGGCATCGAACTGGTGACCGTGCCGTCACAGGGCTGATTTCCTAACCTCCAGCCCACAACTGCCCCAAACTGCAGCGTCGATTCACAGGCACGATCCCATTACTGATCGGCACGGGGGCTTTGACCTGCTCCGTCTCCGGACCTGGGCTGGTTCACCCCTCCTTGTACGACCTGGCATTGTGTTTATTTAAGATACTGTAGCCTTCCTGACAAGATGAACCAGTCTAGCCATTCTCCTCTAACCTCTCTACAAGGCATCTCCACCCACAGATCTGCCCCCCACTGGATGTTTCTCTGTTGTGCATAAAAATCAAAAATACTAAAAAACACTCTTTTGGCCACCAACACACCAACAACCATGCAACCATCGAAGTCATAAGAAAAATTACATAATTCGTTGATTTTTCACGTGAAAATAAGTTAACACATCCTGTACAGAGAACACACTTAAATATGGATATTTCTGTCATTTTAGAGCATAATTTCTATATGTTTGCTGACTTTCACATATTGGAAAAATAAAACATAAAATGTGCCATAACATCTGCACAGGCCACATTTAATGCTTTATTTTACTTCCAATACATTAAATTCATGAAATAACCACAAGTGTCTTATTTAATTGAGAATGTTAATCAGTTTATGAATTAATTGATTATTTATTCCTTTTTGAAACTGAGTAGTTGAGTTTAATGGACTGGCGGCCCTTTTCTAATACGTCTTTTTGTATTCAGGTCTATGCTAGATTAAACTGCGCACTGAGCTCTCAGACATCTCAGATCATTTCTGACTCAGTGAGCTTGATGAATCAAAGACGTACCTCATTTACATGAGTGCTCTGTCACAGCCACAGTGTGCGCCTGCAGGAGTTAATGAGGGAACATTTCAGCAGAATTGCAGGGCTTGGGAGAGGGCTCACGATGGATACCATCAACGAGACACTGCTACGAGCTCTTTGCATTAGTGTTGACTTCTTGTGCTCACCCTCATGAACCCTGGCTTCACGTGTTTACCACAAGGACTTCATGATTTTAATAAATAAACCTTAACAAACCAGTGACCATCTACAACAACAAGTAGAAGCCAGTCTTTAGTCTTTACAGTCTAAACTACATTTGCATTTAATTTAGCGTCCAGTGCCCTTGAATCTGTACTCAGGAAGAGCTGCCTGTGCACTGAGGTCCATCAATCATGTGGACATGCAGTTGTGGAGATGTTGCAGCATTATATCAGTGTTCAGTGTTGCAGTGAGATCCACCACTAGAAATAGCTTTGTCTCTCTCCCCACTGCAATCTGTCATTCTTCCCAAAGACAGCAGAGAGAGTGGTGCATTATTGAATAGCACCTTCCAGCCAGAGGCACAAAGCTAAAGCTTTCCTCCACAGATTAAATAGTGCAGGGCCTGGCTTTGGACAGTTTGCAGTATCGGCACAATCCAGGTGTGAGGAAGGTGTGATGGATTTGTCAAGCATTTAATAAACCATAAGTTATCTTTGAGCTACAGTATATCGATACTGTTCTTTTTGGTGGGCCCCTAGTCTTACCAAAATAAGGCTGCTGAGCATCCGAATGTCACATCAAGCTATCGGAAACATCTGATTTAAGTAATTTAGCTAATGCGTCTTGGTTGATGACAAGTATTTATTGATTAGTTGAGTTAGTTTGATTTATTATTCTGATAAGAACAAGCACGTGGACACATGTTGTGTCCCATGCTACTCATATTATTCAAGGAAATATGGACCATTCTATTGAATCAATCCAAACTTCAGTCCCAGGAAAAAAAACTTAAAATAAAAAAAATTATTAAAATTTCAGGCTTAGATATTTACAAAGACTATGTTATCATCTCTTTAGCATACATTGAGGTAGAAATAAGCTAAATTTATACAGGGTCATTATTTATTGGGTACTTTCTATCAAGAAGTGGCTGTCCCAAACCCTAACTCCTAAGTTTCAACTTGTGGAAATAAAATGTAAATGTTTATTGTATTTTTTCAGTGTTGTTTTTTTTAAAGTTCCTTTTTAGAGCACAAAGTGAGGCTGCATCTCTGTCCCTCATTACTGCATGCTGTGCAGTTCCCTGTCATATGTAGGATGAACTATCAGACTGAAACGGATGTCATTTTCAGACTCCTTCGGGAGCTCATCTGACGTCAAAGCTTCCTTCTGATTCGGAATCCGAAACGGACTACATTACCCACAATCCTGTCGGGCATCACGTGACTTCTGACACTCTCATGCCTACCTATCTACCTAGGTTTTATCTGTGTATATTTGTCACATAATTAAGCCAGATAGTATATAAGCCTGGGCTTATAGTCAGTGTGAGGTATTGCTTCTTGTAGAACTTACTGAGCTTTATTGAATATTGATTGCCTTATTCAGATTCCTGACCTTTGCCATGTCATTTACTCCACCTTTTGCTTGTCCCTCTGGTACCACTGCTTTGGATTGTTGTTTTGTGTTTTTGATACATTTTTGCCTGATTTACCGACCATGTCTTGTGCCTTGCCCTTCTGGTTTTGTTCGCCTGGTGTTATGATCACTATTGTGATCCTTCTGCGTTTTCTGGTTTTGACCTATGCCTGTTCTTTGACCACGTTTTGGTTTTGTGATAATAAACCCCATATTATTCATTTTATCCGCATGTGTCTGGATTCTGCTGATTGGTTACATTCCCATTGTTTTGGAGTAAATGTGTCCCAAAGTTTGAAAATCAGAGTGTAATATTAAGAGTGAACACTACTGCACTTAAGTCAACTTTTTTGTGTTTTTTAATGAAAATATTATGCTTTTATGCTCAACATTAGCAAAAACTGTCACTACCGAAACATTTGGTAAAGTTTCAGTAGTGTTATGACTGCTTTGGCAGCGACTCAGTGTAATACTCAATCAGCTATTTTCGTAAAATAAACATAATTTGGGCATAAGGTCACTCAAAGCAGAAGATTTTAGATTTTAGTCTAGTCAGTTACATCCAAAATGTGTTTTTAACTCTGAACCAATTGGATGGAAAATTGGGACAGAAGCAAGTTTATAACTGTTACATTGCCTTTTCTTTTAACAGCTCTTTGCTTGTTTTGGCACTGAAGACAAACTTTTTAATGGCATACATTTGTTGCCATTTTTCTGATAAACAAGTCTTGTCACCGTACAGGACCTTTGTTGTCTTATTTTGGGCTTAATAAAACCCATGTTTTCAATGGGAGACAGTTTAGGACTGCAGGCAGGTTTAGCGTTAATGGTTTTTTCACAGATGTGCAGGTTACTTGCTAATACCCCCCTATACCATGACAGACCCTGGCTTTTGAACTTTCAGCTAGTTAACAATCTGAACGATAATTTTCTGGCTCAGAGAACATGACATCCATTATTTCCATAAACAATCTGACACTCAGTCCACAGGTTTCCACCATGCTTCAGTCCGTTTGAAATGAGCTCAAGCCCAGAGAAGTCGGCAGCGTTTCTGGACATTGTTGACATATGACTTGCATGGTGCCTGATATGGGCATCAGTTTCAGAATAGTGTTTATTTACATAATAAACCAAGTAGATAAGATAAAACATTAAATAATTTGTCTTTGTGTTGTTTTTGTTCAAACACAGGTCAAAGTAGATTAATCAATCACTGCTTTCTGTTTTGAAATTTGTATGAATTTCATTTTTTAGTAAAAACATTATAAAGAGAATAAAAAAAGATTTGGATCCTGGCAGCAACGCACATAAAGTAAGACAGCGTCTCATCCATTGTTATGGCTTTTCTTTCTGATGCGTTCCTAATCCTGAGCTAACGTTCAGAAAGGTCAGCAGAGTTGTGCAGAGAGATGCCTCTCAAAGGAAATCCTAACTGGTGTCTTGAAGCTGTGGGCCACCTGTGGATGATTACATCACTGCCCCTGACGCTGACCTTTGCCTGGGTGGACGTGGTTCCCTTGCCCTTCACACGCACAAGCACACACTGCAGCTCTCTGTGTGTACAGCTGGATGAACCACCTGTGACAGCTGAGTGAGTTTCAGGCTTAGAAAGCTCTCTGGACGCTGACTGGCAGTGGTCATACTGTGATGAAAATGGTTCAACACTGTGCCCTCAGGCTATCAACAAGCTGAAACAAATTTATTTTACTTGCACAATAAGCTCGTTCATTTAAAAAACAGACTGTCAGACTAAACAACACAAATTCAGTCAAACTGGGGAAGCATTTAGCTGCTCATCGCAAACACTTTTCTCCACAGAATAAATGATTCAGTTCTATAGGCTGTTTGCAGTCATAGCACAATGCAGGTGTAAGTCAGGAATGATGGAATCTGCTAAGACATTAATAAAACATGTCATCTATAAGTTATATTGATTCTGACTGGCAGTGGTCAACTTGCTAAAATGTATGCACTAGGGTATATAAAATGAAATTTATATCATAATATTATCCACTAATGACATATCATGATATACCAAAATGCTAGTAATAATTTAAAAAACTGTCTCGTTATCATCATTACCATCACATTTTATAAGCCCTTCAAAATGAAACATTAATGGATGCACAGTTTCTAGTACAGGGTGCCCAAACCATTTGCCTTAAAGTGGGACAATGTTTGTGGTGGGCTGAGGGCAAACAATGTACAAATCAAAAAGGTAGATGGGTTGCAAATCCAAACTTTTTAAACTCTACACTACATTTCATTATTTACTTACATTTTCAAAGGAAAATAAGACACACACACACACACACAAACACACACAGTAAGTAAAGGTGAAAAGTACATTACACATATTACACACAAAAGAAATATAGAATTTAACATATATTTAGTTGTTGAAACACACACACACACACACACACACACACACACACACACACACACACACACACACACACACACACACAAACTAAAAGAAACGTTTCTGGAAAAAAAATCATATCTCCAGAATGGTTACTTTACAGGAAAAGAAAAAACCTACTTTACTTTTAATGTAAATCTGGAAAAATGGAACCAGGCTTTTTTCCAAGTCATTGTGGATTGTTTCTTTTAGTCCATTCATCATGAAACTTACATTTACAATGCAAAGGGTAATAGACATTTCAAATGATGTCAAAACTGAAAAATGTCAAAAATGTATACATGACTGTCTGTTGCCATGAAAAACAGAATATACTATAAATAATATTAAGATTTTGAAACTGAAGATGGGTTTTAACATGGGTGTCTTTAAGCTGTACTTTCCTTGAAAAGCTGACATTTTCCAAGGAAGTGAAAGGACATGGAGAGAATTGGAGGAAGTAGATGACTAGTCTGGACTGGGAAAGCAGGGTAAATGGAAGGAAGACATTTGTAAAACTATTTAGATGATTGCATTCACAGAGAAACACAGTCTATATCATTGTTGTAGCAGCTGAAGCATTTTAAACTCCCATAGACATCTATGAGGAGCTCTCAGCAGTACCTCTACTGTCAGAACTAGCTGATAAGGCTGGATGCACTATAATTGAAAGGGTGAGTTCTAGATATGATTGTACATTTGAAAAATATAAAGACTTGGGGAGCAATGACAATTATGGATTGTCACACACACACATACATACAGATGCCAGGACAACATTGCCTACCAGAATGCATAGTGCCAGTGGTAAAGTTTGGTGGAGGAGGGATAATGCGCTGGGGCTGTTTTTCAGGGTTTGGGCCTTTTAGTTCTATTGAAAGATAATGTTAGATGCTACAGCTCTCAAACACATTTTAGATTAAATGCTTCTAACTTTGTGGCAACCATCTGGGAAAGGACTTTTCCTTTGAGTTTGGTATAGAGGAACTCCAGTGACCTACACAGAACCCTGACTTCAAATCCAACGGAACACCTTTGGGATGAATTGTAACATTGACTGCAAGTCAGGCCTTCTTATCCACATCAGAGCCTGACCTTACAAATGCACTTTTGACTGAAAAGGCACAAAGTCAAAAGGGAGGTGCAGGGGCAACTCCATAATTATGCCCTTGGTTTTTAAATGTGATGTCCAACATGCTCATATACATGTGATAGTCAGGTGTCCACATGCTTTTGGCCATATAGCATACAGAATTAATGAAGCTCTCTCCTGTGTTAGAGATCTTAAGCTATACCTTACTTGAAACCATAATTGCTAAATAAAACTCTCCAACCAAACGAGCAGCATTGCCCATTGCATCACATCCCAAATGCAAGCACAACTTCATTTTTAAGTACTGATGTTTACTTCAACTGATCGGACAGCATTAACAGTGAGGAGAGCCTGATGGCTTCATGATTGCCTACGGGAACACTGGGGAGAGCAGCTCTCCCTGGCAAAAGCGATAATAATAGAAAAGTAGATTGCTGTGCTCAACTGACAGCTGAGCAAGTCAAACCTCCAACGGCTCTGTGTGACAGCTGCTATTTGGTGGTGATTCACTGTGTTCTTAGTACTCCCAATAGGGTGAAAAAATAAGATAATTACAATTACATTATGAGTCATTGAGCAGTGCTAATAGAGTTAGCATCTCAAGCTGAGTTAGGCTTGCAAAATGCTAGAAAAAGAATAAGAACTGCTTGATTGCTGTCAAATAAGAGACAAATTGACATCCACACACATACAGGGAACTTCAAACAAGCCCCAAGGTTGAGCTCTACGTCCTTGGCATGAGAGCAAGTTTCCAGTGCATAAAGGAAGGGTGATGGACGTGAGCATTTACCTTTACTGTCCCCGTGTCAAGAAGGAGGTGAAAGGGAGATATGGGTGGAAACAGGGCTTGCTGCCTAGTCTTGATTCCAGATGTTGTGAGTATTCCCTCAGGGAACAGATCTCTGGCTTACTAATCGAGAGAGCAATCTGTGAGGAACTACAAGGTTTGGTTTATCCATTAGTGGTAAGGGAGAAGGAACATGAGTGCGACTGTAGAAATGACCTGAGCTCTTTGAGGGATTTATCCTTGTGGCTAGAATTTAGAGTGATATCGAGAGGCCTGCAGAAACAGTAAATCCACTTTGCTTTAGGGCAGCTTAATTGACCTTTTTTGTAGCAACAGGATCAATACCGGACATCTCGGTTAACTAGGAGTGAATAACTGTAGGAGATGCAAAATCTTCAAGTGTGTTATTTGGACTACAGCAATCTTCAAAAATTGTGACCACCTCTGCTCTCAGAATGCAATGCAGGGCTGAGGCTGAAAGTGCCCTATGACAGCACAGAGGGAAAGTTAAGTGAGCAACAGCGAACTGTACCTGTAGCCTTGTCTATAAATATCAGCCTCAGGCCTCAAGCCGAGCGTGTAATGATCCAGATTGGGTCACCTTGCCTGGAGGCATTATTCATGGAGCTCTCCCAGGACCCTCCAAGAACCCAGATCAGTCAATTAGAGTACCTGCAGGCAGCGCTGAGCACTCACTGAATGTCACAGTCAATACAGAGTCTACTAGTCAAAGCCTGAAGGCAGGCTGGTGTGAGCATGTGCACGTGCACCTACACACACACACACACACACACACACACACACACACACACACTGTAGTTCTTAGGTCCCTACAGGGAGTGGACTAATGTCATAACGAACTGACTGGAAATCTATCAATTTACTTCATGATGACTTACAGTTAATAACAATCTGCAGATGCACCACACTTCCTTCTCTACTTCCCTGCATCTACAGTATGGTCTGGTTCAAAGCTCTGAAAGCAGAGTAGAGTAGAGAACCTTACTATTTTTTCTCAGATATAGCACTTTTTTATCATTATCAACATTACATAAAAGACTAAGAAGGTGTGTATGAATGTGGCATCGTCCTAGAGTTCAGGAATTTTGGAGGGCGCTTTATGATTTTATTTGTTAAGTATTAGGTAATCAAATCCCCTTTTGCCCAAGACAGTTTGTCTTAGGAAATCCCTCAGGGCTAGATACCAGGGACAAGCATTTAAAGGCATGGATTCAAACCAGTTTAATGATTGTCACTGGTGGACAGTAACTAAGTAAATGTACTTCGTTACTGTACTGTTTACTGTAGTTTTTTCATGTATCTGTACTGAAGATTTTCTGGGCAATTTTTACATTCACTCCACTACATTTCAAAGTCAAATATCTGACTTTTTCCTCCACTACATTTTGAGAGATCTGTCGTTCCTTTTGTTTTCTGTGTGTATAAAAACATAACATGTCAAAATGAAAGAAGCGCAAAGCAAGAACACCAATCAGGGCACAGTGGTCACTTTGTTTTGAGCTTGTTTGGACCCGTTGGTCATACCGACCCAATGCAGCACACGGTTCAACGTCAGTGCAGCAGCGTAAAATTTTGGGAGAGTCTATTCAACATAAATGATAACTAACCTAACTTTGTGTAAATAGAGCTCAAAGTAAAGGAAACTCATTTGTGATCCTGAGTTTAAAGCCAGTTTTTATTCAACTTAAACTTGTAACTAAGTTGTAAATAAATCTTAAAAGCAAACTTGTGTACCCTGCCCGGATCAGGGTTACCGGGGCCCCACCCTGGAGCCAGGCCTGGGGGAGCATCAGGTGGCCGGGCATTCACTCATGGTGCCCAGCCGGGCCCAGCCCGAAGGAGCTACATGAGTCCCCCCTCCCATCGACCCACCAAAGATGAGAGAGGCAGTAGTAGGGGTTTGGTGCATTGTGGATCAGGCAGTGTCCGAAGCATGGGCCTTGGCATTCTGATCCTCGGTTGCTGAAACTGGCTTTAGGAACTTGTGTTCCTAAAAAAATGTTACCTCACTGGTGGAGAAGGAGCCTGAGTTGGTGTGCGAAGTTGAGAGATACCGGCTAGATATAGTCGGGCTCACTGGGTCCAATCTCCTTGAGAGGGGCTGGACTTTATTCTTTTCTGGAGTTGCCCATGGTGAGAGGCGGCGGGCAGGTGTAGGCTTTCTCATAGCCCCTCGCCTCGGCGCCTGTATGTTGGGGTTTTCTCCAACCTTTCTTGTCTGTGCTTATGCAACGAACAGCAGTTCTGAGTACCTAGACTTCCTAGCGTGACTATATCGCCCAGCTGGCCTGGGAGTGCTTCAGAATCCCCCCCAGGGAGCTAGGGGAAGTGGCTGGGGAAAGGGAGGTCTGGGCCTCATTGCTTAGGATGCTGCCCCCGTGACCCGAACCCCGGAGAAGCGGAAGATAATGGATGGAT
Source organism: Pygocentrus nattereri (assembly GCF_015220715.1). Lineage (NCBI taxonomy): Eukaryota > Metazoa > Chordata > Actinopteri > Characiformes > Serrasalmidae > Pygocentrus > Pygocentrus nattereri. Next base: position 15,271,318 of record NC_051225.1, read on the forward strand.
GGATGGATTTCAGAGCCACTCGGTTCTACCTGATGGAAACTGTTTGCCTTCATTGTTTTGTGCTTATGACCAGAAGCAAGTGAGAACGTGGCCGCCAGGAGCTCTATCTGCTCATCAGGACTGTTTTGAGCACACTGACTGGGAGATGTTCAGAGTAGCAGCAACTACCGGTGATTCCATCAACCTGGAGAAGTACACAGAATCAGTGACTGGCTACATCGACAAGTGCATTGATGATGTTACTGTCTCCAAACCCGTCACAACTCACCCCAACCAGAAACCATGGATGACTGCAGAGGTGCGCATGCTGCTGAGAACCCGTGACAAGGCTTTCAAGTCAAGGGACAAAGCAAGCCTCAGGATAGCAAGAGCCAAGCTCTTCTGGGCCATCAAAGAGGCTAAGCATGCCTACTCAAAGAAAATCCATGATCATTTTCAAAACACTGCTGACACACGGCGCATGTGGGAGGACATCCAGGCCATCACCAGCTACGAGTCACCTCTACCTACTTGTGACAGTGATGCCTCCCTTCCAGACACGCTTAACAACTTCTATGCTTGGTTTGAGGCACAGAACAGCACAACAGTTAGGAAAGCCACACCTCCTCCAAGTGAATAGGTACTGTGTCTGTCCAGTGCTGATGTGCAGAGAACTCTACACAGAGTCAACCCATAGTGCTCAGAGAATGCACTGAACAGCTGGCTGATATTCTCACAGACATATTCAACATCTCTCTGAGTATTGCAGTCGTTCCAATGTGCTTCAAGTCCACCATCATCATCCCTGTGCTGAAGAAGTCTCCAATGTCCTGCTTCAATGACTACCGTCCCATTGTACTCACTCCCATCATCATGAAGTGCTTCGAGAGGCTTGTCATGAGGCACATTAAAGACCAGCTTCTTCCTTCTCTGGACCCACTGTGATTTTGCATATCACACCAACCACTCAACAGACGACACCTCACTCCACCTGGCTCTCACACACCTGGACAATAAAGGCACCTATGTCAGAATGCTGTTCATAGTCCTCAGTTCAGCATTCAACACCATCATCCCTCAGCAGCTGATTGGAAAAAACTGAGCCTGCTGGGCCTGAACACTTCCCTCTGTTACTGGGCCCTGGATGTCCTGACTGAGACCTCAGTTAGTCAGGATGGGCAATAACATCTCCAGCACCACCATACTGAGCAGCAGTGCCCCTCAGGGCTGTGTGCTTAGTATACTGCTTACTCTGCTGACTTATGACTGTACTGCAAAGCACAGTTCAAATCATATCATGAAGTTTGCTGATGACATGACTGTGGTGGGTCTGATCAGCAAGAACGACAAGACAGCATACAGAGAGGAGGTGCAGCAGTAATGGACTGGTGTGGAACCAACAACCTGTCTCTGAATGTAGACAAAACTAAGGAGATGATGGTTGATTTCCGAAGAGAGCAAGGTGACCACTCCCTGCTAAACATCACTGGCTCTGCTGTGGAAATCATCAGGAGCACCAAGTTCCTGTGTCCACATCACAGAGAACCTCATCTCATCCCTGAACACCAACTCTGTAGCCAAGAGAGCCCAGCAGTGCCTCTACTTCCTGAGGAGACTGAAGAAGGCTCATCTCCCACTCCCATCTTCACCATGTTCTACAGGGGGAATGTGGAGAGCATCCTGTGCAGCTGCATCATCGCTTCATTTGGGAATTGCACTGCCTCAGATCGCAAGAACCTACAGTGTATAGTGAGGACAGATGAGAAGATCATTGGGTCTCTCTCCCCTCCATCATGGACATCTGCACCACATACTGTATCCAGCATTGTGGATGACCCCATCCATCCCTCACATGGACTTTGTTCACTGCTGCAATCTGGCTTAAGGTACCGGATCATCCGTGCCACCACTGCCAGACTCTGCAACACACACACATACTCTACACACACGTCTTTTAATGCTCTACTTGCACTATCTGGAACACTGCTGCTAACACTGTTTTCACAGTTTTTTTCTACCTCAGTAACTGCTGTGTTTCTGTATATCATCTGACTGCATGACTCACAGATCACAGCATGTTAAATATCTCTGCACCTTATTCCACACCTTCATGTCCAGAAATGTGATGTGTTGGTGCTGCACTGATTCAATGGAATGACAATAAAAGCCTCTTGACTTGACTTGACTTGATCATTTTAATAGACATCAACACCACTAATGAATGATATTCTTTTAAAAGACCGGTTTACCAAGAGAGACACTGTAGTATTTTCACCTAAAATGAGTTCATGAAGCGAGCCTTGTTATAAAAATGATAACAGGACATTAGAGCCATAATTACTCTTTTAGTTCTTTTACTTTATACTTAAGTACATTTGAGGGCAAATACTTTTGTACTTTTACTCAAGTGGAGTTCTAAAGGGAGCAACTTCTACTTTTACTGGAGTAAAATTTTACCTTGAGTATCTAGATTTGTACATCATCCACTACTGTTGGTAGGCAAGTTGTCCTTAGGAGGTGGAGGGAAGTGGCCCTCCATCATTTCAAGAATGGGTTGCTGAGATCGGCAAAGTATTTCCACATGAAAAACATGAAAAATCATTTAAATTGTTCAGGTGTTCATTCAGAAGTGTACAGACGTAACTGGGACAAATATTTAAGATTTATAATGAGCTCTTACAGATGAGCTCTTACATAACATGCGGAGATCCTTTTTTGTTATTATTGGCATTTTTATTTTTATTTACTTAGTTTGTCATTTCGCTTATTGATTGATTTATTTATTTCTATGGCTTGTGTGTTTTTTTGCTTGCTCATTTATTTGTATATTTATTTGTATGTTAATCATAAAAAAGAAGGTGTGTATGTTCACTTACGGTTTTAGAAATAAAATGCCTATATTTCTTTTGTAGACATGTGTCACACCAGGTTCCTGTCACCACCACTGTAAAAACATCTTCATATGACTATGAATGACTTTGTTTATACCTCAACCATTAAATTATGTAGAAAAACTGATAGAATTCCTTTTTCAAAAGCTTCCACCAAAAATTTGGACAATGCAATAAAAATCATCTATTGACAGCTTGGTATGCTTTTATTTCACCATTAACAGGTGTACTGTAGAATAGCTTGAGCTCCTATGCTGCGTTTATGATCACTCTGTATGATATACATGAGCAAAACTCAATGGTGTCTAATCTGAACACCATCTGTACAGGATTAATTGCTTCCAAGATGGATCAACAGCAAATGGCAAGAGACTGTTTTCCTCTGAGAAATATCTGCATGCTCTGAATGCAGTACAGTCCTCATGCACAGATGCCTTTTAAGGAAAACCAACACTAGCGTTTTCTGCTTGAAGCATAATGTTAGTATGTAGACCTGTACAACCTGCACATGGTTCCAAACTGTGTTAAATGGTACATGGTTGACTTTAAACTCTGATTTTCTGGAATCAGACCGCCCTACCCAACTCAGCCCTACCCAAAAACGACTGAGATTGCTCAAGGTCTGAAACAATCAATGAGTGTGTGTACATGCACTCAATGATCTGATCATAATCAGATGTCTGCAGTTATCTGATTATTGAAATGATCATGTAAACAGCACACTCTAATATCTTAGATCGGAGCAAGTTGTAGAAATCTGATTAAGAAGTCTGATAAAAGAGGCTGGATTTTAGCTCGGTAATCAGATTTCTCAGCGCTGTGAACTCTTCCTCAGGATTTCTTTCGGATTTCTCAATTTGGACATGTGTGAAACAGACTGCGGTACCGGAAATAAGCAAGCAGCGTTGCCGCAAGACGCAGCCAAACACTTTTGGGGTGACGATGAAACCAAATACATGCTTAAAGAAATTAAGTCTTTAAATATTCTTCATCTTCTAGATGATGTATGTTTATATTTTCAGGTAATGTGGCGCGATGTTCAAACCAGCCATTAGGGGTGTACTTTGTGTACTTCTGGTGCCGGTCCCAAGTCCGGATAAATGGTGAGGGTTGCGTCAGGAAGGGCATCCGGTGTAAAACTTGTGCCAAAACTATCCTGTGGATCACGAATATGATTGCCATACCGGATCGGTGGAGGCCCGGGTTAACAACGACCGCCTCCGGTGCTGTTGATCAGCAGGGTGCCGGTGTAAATTGGACTACTGTAGGTCAAAGACAATCAAAGAGGAGAGGAGGAAGGTGGGTTAGAAGGCAACGAGAGAGAAGGAAAGGCAGGAGTGTGGAGGTTAGAGTAGGGACTCTGAACATAGGGACATTGACTGGTAAAGGCAGAGAACTTGCAGACAAGATTGAAGAGAAGGAAGGTAGATATTCTGTGTGTCCAGGACACCAGATGGAAAGGAACAAGGCCAGGAACATTGGAGGTGGATTCAAACTGTTCTATCATGGTGTAGAGAGGAAGAGAAATGGAGTAGGGATAATCCTAAAGGAACAGCTTGTGAAAAGTGTTCTGGATGTAAATAGAGTGTCAGATAGGATCATGAGCCTGAAATTGGAGGTTGATGGTGTGATTTTGAATGTGGTCCGTTCATATGCACCACAGGTTGGTTGTCAGTTATAGGAGAAAGAGGAATTTTGGAGTAAGATGGATGAAGTGGTAGATGGTGTCCCTAGAGAGGAGAGATTGGTGATTGGTGCAGACTACAATGGACATGTTGGTGAAGGGAACAGAGGGGATGAAGAGGTGCTGGGTATGTATGGTGTGAAAGACAGAAATGCGGAAGGTCAGATGGTTGTAGATTTTACAAAGAGAATGGAAATGGCTGTGGTGAACATGTATTTTCAGAAGAGGAAAGAACACAGGGTGGCATACAAGAGTGGAGGGAGGTGCACACAGGTGGATTATATCCTTAGCAGGAGATGCCACCTAAAGGAGATTGGAGATTGTAATGTGGTACCAGGGGAAAGTGTAGCAAGGCAGCATAAGGTGGTTGTCTGCAGAATGGGATTAGAAACAAAGAAGAGGAAGAGAGTGAAGACAGAGTCAAAGATTAGATGGTGGAAGCTGAAGGAGGAGGATGGTTGCAGGCAGTTCATGGAAAAATTGCAACAGGCCCTTGGGGGCAGTGAGGAGCTACCTGAGGACTGGGAAAATACATCTAAGGTGGTGAGAGAAACTGGCAAGAATGTGTTGGGTGTTTCGTCTGGTCAGAGGAAAGAAGACAAGGAAAGTTGTTGGTGGAATGAGGAAGTCCAGGAGAGTATTCAGAAGAAGAAGGCAGCTGTCAGCTGAAGGCAGAGGAAGAAGTCAGGTGTATCTGAAAAGTATGTTAGGGTGGTGCAGGACATGTATGAGGATAGTGAAACAGTGGTGAGGTGTGCAGTTGGAGTGACAAATGGTTTAAGGTGAAGGTAGGGTTACATCAGGGATCAGCTTTGAGCCCCTTCTTGTTTGCAATGGTGACAAGGTTGACAGATGAGATCAGGCAGGAGGCTCCATGGACCATGATGTTTGCAGATGACATTGTAATCTGTGGTGAGAGTAGAGAGCAGGTGGAAAAGCATCTGGAGAAGTGGAGGTTTGCACTGGAGAGGAGAGGAATGAAGGTCAGTAGAGATAAGACAGAATACATGTGTGTGAATGAGAAGGAGGCATGTGGAAAGGTGAAGATGCAAGGAGTAGAGGTCGTAAAGGTGGATGACTTCAAATATCTTGGGTCAACCATCCAGAGCAATGGACAGTGCATAAAAGAGGTGAGGAAGAGGGTGCAGGCAGGATGGAGTGGGTGGAGACGGATGTCAGGGCTGATGTGTGACAGAGGGATAGCAGCAAGAGTGAAAGGGAAGGTTTACAAGACAGTAGTGTGTCCTGCTATGATGTATGTGGCTCTGTCTAAAAGACAGGAGGCTGAGCTGGAGGTGGCGGAGATGAAGATGCTGAGATTTTCGTTGGGAGTGACAAGGATGGACAAGATTAGAAATGAGCAGATCAGAGGGACAGTGAAGGTGGAGCAATTTGGAGATAAAACCAGAGAGGCCAGATCGAGATGGTTTGGACATGTGTTGAGGAGGAATAGTGGATATATTGGGCAAAGAATGTTGGAGATGGAGCTGCCGGGTAGAAGGAGAAGAGATAGACCTCAGAGAAGGTTTATGGATGTAGTGAAGGTGGACATGGAGATGGTTGGTGTAAAAGTAGAGGAGGCAATGGCTAGGGCAAGATGGAGGCAGATGATCCGCTGTGGCGACCCCTAAAGGGAGCAGCCGAAAGAAGAAGAAGAAGTGGCGCGATGTTAAAAAAAAAAAACGTTTCTTGGAAAAAAAAGTTTGAGTTCTATGTTATGTTTACATCACATCTTCTTTTGTGAGTATATTGGCTGGTTGAAAAGCAGAGATCTGATTACTGTCTGATTCATGTAGACCTGGAGTTTCCCCATTATCTGATTACTCAAGTGCATATAAATGCATTGATTGGATTATTGACAAAACCTGATTTTCTGCAGTTACATGAAAATGCATTCATTGTTTTGAAATGTTTTTTATTCAATAAAGCGATTTAAACTGATAAAACCATAAAATAAAAATAAAAAACCATAAAAATTTACATTTAAATGCATTATTATTAAATTTGATCTGTAACTGGCTTCCTCTTTCTGTTTTGTGTGTTATGTCCATGCCAACCCTATGCTAACTTCATTCGTCAGAAGAATAAACGCACATCAGACTCACTCTGTCATATAGGGTGAATCAAAAAGATTAATCGGATTTCAAAGTGCCATGTTTTTATAACTATGAGGCATCTAGGAACCAATCACAATCCAATTATAAGAGGGGGTCATAGAGTTTCTGACTGTCAGTGGATGGCTCCCCTTCAGTCTGAGAGATGAGACCCCTGAGCAGAAAGCGTTCTGTGTTCTCCACTTCTATTAGAGTGAATTTGTCATAACTGTGCAGTGTGATTTTCATGGGCAGTGAACCTCCAACAGGTCAGAGCATTTGTCGTTGGTTCCACAGCACTGGATGATCTTCAAAATCATACTAAAAGAGCCGTGAGTAGTAAGTGTCTTTGCTAGTTACCAACAGGTTAGAGAGAAAGACTGTCCTGAGCTCAAATACTGCTAGAAACAAAGAGTCACTGTTGATACCCAGAGAAAAAATGAACAGAGATGATCACAGAACTCTGTGCAATACAATAAAATACAATACATGCCAATCAATACTTAACTCAGTGCTCATTTAAGTGCTGTATAAAGAGACTGTGTTTGAAGACAGCGAGAGACTCCGCTGTATGGACAGCTAGTGGGAGTTTGTTCCACCACCTGGGTGCAGTACAGAGAACATTCTCGATGCTTGTCTTCCACGCGCCTTGAAGTATGGCAGGTCAAGCCGACCTGTACTCGAAGCTCGAAAGTCTCGAGGTACAGTTCGAAGTTTCACCCTTACCATCAAGTAGGTTGGGGCTGATCCATTTTTGGCTTTGTATTCAAGCATTAGGGTTTTAAATCTGATGCGTGCAGCTACAGGAAGCCAGTGAAGGGAGCGCAGCAGTGGGGTGACGTGGCTAAACTTGGGGAGATTGACAAACTGTGCTGCCGCACTCTGGATGAGTTGCAGAGGCTTGATGGCCTGCATGGGAAGACCAGCCAAGAGCGAGTTGCAGTAGTCAAACCTTGAGATGACCAGAGACTGCACTAGCACCTGGGCGGCCTCTTGAGTGGCAGAGGGTCAGATCCTCTGGATGTTGTACAGGAGAAACCTATACGACCGAGTCCAGTTCTTGATGGGAGTCGAGAGCGATAACTGACCATCCAGATTCACACCAAGACTTCTTGTCTCTACAGACGGAACAATCAAAGTTTCTTGACTGAGATGGTGAGATCATGATGAGCAGCTTTAGTTGCAGGGATGAAGAACATTTCAGCTGCTTGCTAGCATTGAGCTTCAGGTGCTGAGCTGCTATACACGAAGAGACATCAGACAGACATGCTGAGATGTGACTGGAAACCTGTGTGTCAAAGGGTGAGAAAGAAAGCATTAGTTGAGTGTCATCAGCATAACAGTGATAAGAGAAGCCGTGAGATGATATTACCAGTGATATTACCAATCAATGCGATTGATTATCACCAAGAGAACGAGTGTCAAAAGAAAAGAAAAGAGGACCCAGCACCGAGCCTTGTGGGACACCAGTGAAAAGCCTGCATGGGGAGGATGTGGACCTTCTCCATGTTACCTAGCACTTGTAAAATTACATAATAAACTTTACGCCCATTTTAACAATTTACAGTTTGCTGCTTTGTTATGTAATGATTTACAGGTGAAATTAATCATTTTGAAATCGGATGACTGTTAACTTTGTGAGCGAGAATCGTTGAATCGGACGTTCGAATCATTGGATTAGGTTCGGTAAACCGAGTCAACCTTGATTTGTCTTGAACCTTGTGGAGAAGTGGTTAGCTGCGTTGCTTAGTGGGGGCGTGCACGGCGCGCGCGTCCCCGCCCCTGGGCAGTGGCTGCACGAGCGCAGGCGAGCAGAACTCAGCTCGGTGGTTACAGAGAGGTTAGCCCAGCTCAGAGGGATGAGCCAGCGAGACCAGGCGGTCAGACGACGGGACAGTTTTAACCACCTTTTCCCTTGTTGGATGGCCTTGATCTCGAGCCTGAAAGCGCCAACTTTACTGAAGACGCCGGAGTGAAGAGCGGACGGTAAGCGGGCAGCTCGGCTCTCCGCAGACACAGTACTGCGGTTAACTGGCGCTGTGGGAGCCGAAGTTTGTTGGGACTGACTGCGTGTGTTTGATCCTTAGAGGCACACAATGCTTGGATGTTTTTCGGGGCTTTTATAACTACTTGAAACTGGTCGGTTTACCACAAAATTAGTTTTCATCTCTCGCGTTTTGGCCGTTGATAAACAGGAATTGTTTAGCTTCAGTTGTTTAGTGATCCTGCGTTTACAATGGAAATGATTAAGTTTAAAGGGGAAGTCCACCACGTTTTCAAAATTTCTGCCTAATCCAATCATTACAACGTAAATTAAGTCATTTAGATCGTTTTGACGTGAAATGCATCATTCTGAAGAAACAACAGCGTCGTAATTTCTCAGAGTGGTCGTGATAGGAACCAGACTTCCGAAGCATTTAGCGCGTCTCAAAGCTAAAAGCTACGTAACAGAACGTGATTAACGTAAATGGTTACGAATACGCCATGTGATGCATGAAACGCACTGTTTCACGGTAGTTTTGCTGTAAGGATTTGGTCAAAACTACAAATTTTAAAAATCCATTCATGGCGGAGGGGTACATGCAGGGTGTTTTAAGGCAAAGTAGACCCCAGAATAGTCCCCGCATGTTTTGGATTTCCCCGTTTTCTCATTTTCAGCTTTTTCAGATTAAAAACTCAGAGGACACATGCAGGCTCAGTGGTGAGTTTGAATGGTAAATAAACTGGCTATATTTGTGTTGTACATTTGTGACCCAGTGGTTACCATCACCACCACTGTTTCTCTAGAGCAGCAGATTTTAACATCAGACCACTCTGCATGACTTTATTTTCATCTCAGCCACTGGGTTATGCAGAACTTTAGAAGAATGGTGGAGATCCCCTTTATAAGTAGTGCTAAGATGAACTCCCATAACGGATGTATTCTTACATTTTGCTCTGACCAGTGCTGGACTGGAGGATAATGTAGTGTGTAGAATTTGTTGTTTCAACACTGAATTATTACATCATTGGTCTTATTTTTTGACATCAGCGTATTTGTAAGTGAACTCCTGTGTAACCCAGTGGTTGAGATGAAGTCATTCAGTTTGGTTTGACATGAAATCTGCTGCTCTAGAAAATTGCACTATTTGCACTGTTTAGACCCAAAGACCTTGATCTGTATTAATTTCAGGTACCTTCTTATATTTATATTATTATTTCTTATTATTTTGTATTTATTTCTTATTATTTTGTATTTATTTTTAAATCAAATTAAAACACTTTTCCTGTTTACCACCTTTAATGTTGGTGGTTAATAGTGGTTAACAAATCTTTCTTCTAAGCTGTGGACTCCCCCCACCTGGGTAAACACCCTACACTATACAAATAAGAGTCCTTGGGCAAGACTCCTAACACTACCTTCGCCTTCCTGTGTAAATTGATCAATTTGTAATTTGCTTTGGATAAGAGCATCTGCTAAATGCTGTAAATGTAATGTTATTGCCATACCATGGAGTCTGAGAGTACCGCAGTTTCAATGCTCTGTATGTCCTGTACGTATTGTAGTATTGATCATAAAGCTGACTTGACTTTATTTGTCCTGTTAGAAATGGGTAAAAAACGTTCCTCTGAACTTTAACAACTATATTTCCTGCCTTGATGCTTAGAACATGTAAAATATGGCTGTTTTGGTTTTGTTGGCAGCAAGATCTCAACAGCCTTTTGTTTCATAATGCAACTCCTGTGAAATCCTTGCTCTCTTCTGAGTCTCTGGCCGTGGTGAGGCAGCTGCCAACCCCTTACTCAGACATGTTTTCCTTGAACTGATTTTCAGCTGACCATTAAGTTTCTTCCCCTATTTTTAAACTGTAATCAAGCTCAAGGACTTCTTTAATGGCTTCTCTCAAACAACGTGTCTACTAAGTTGGAAGGAAACTCTGCAAAGCAGTTCTTGGCACATGACCCATTGTCTTTATCATGAGGAAACAAACTGTTTGTTGAAGGTCTGAAACTTTGATAATTTATCTCAAGCAATTTTCTCTCATAATGCACTAATAATGTATGTGATGACGCGCAAAGCGCATTTAAGGTGGCAGAGGTGGACATCCAAAGCTTGGGTGCATGTTTTCAAAACATGGAGCGAGCAGTCCCTCTGAAGCCCCCATCTTGTGGTCTCTTTCATGACTTGGGCTTCATCATTGAAACCTGCTGCCACTGATCTGCTCATCATTTAAGTAAAAGAAAGTTGTCAGGAAAATCCCTTTTAGATCAGCACAAGTCTTTATCCCCCTGTATCTATTGCTTTTCATCCCTAGGCTTTAGTTAAGACAGGCAAAGCTACTTAAAAGGAGCAGCCGTGCAGGCCCGTAGCTGATTGACAGGTGAGCGGGTGAGATTTGCAGGCAGTGGGATTATTGGAGTGTCTGTGGGAGAAGAGAAGAGATGGCTCAGTCAAGGCCTGGTTCCCCCTCAGCGATTAAATAGATTAGCTGCATTTACCCAGCGAGAAAGAGAGGTGAGGAAGGGTCGACATGCCAATACAGCAAACTGATTTTGCGCCACCAGACACATCAGCTCTCACGCTTATCCCCACCTGGAACAATGGGGCATTTAAAAGGGGGACTGGCAATTAGACAGCTTAAGTTGATTACACACTCTGTCAGTGTATTGAAAGAAGGCAAGGCCTGGTCAGACTTTGTGACTGAAAGGGGGTAAATCTGTGGCAGAAGAGCTGTGGAATTGATCTCCTGCCAGTCTTTGTCAGCAGGCCTGTGGTGTTAACCACTGCCTGTTTAGTGTACTTTTACTCAGATTCATTTATTTGTGTAACTTGGACCTTTTGTTAGTCATGAAGCATTGATGTTTTGGCTTTTTAAAGGACAAATCCTGCATTTTTATTGTTGTTTTTTTACTTTTAAATTGTACCAAAAATGGTTGTAATTCATTTTTACATGACCAGCCTCTCTTCAGGCTTTACGATTAATCAGGCTGTTTTTGTTACTGTGCTTTTATTTAAGCAGTAGAACCCGAGAGGGAGTGTGTTATTGCAAAATAACATCACGGCTGTGATTTGGTCGCTGTAGATCATCACATTAGACATAACTAGAGATTATTAGAGATAACACACTCCTTCAGTGTTCTGTTGCTTTTATACAATAGTTAATGAGATAATAATAAAATGAGAAATTAATAAACTGGGCCGTGAACGCGGCGTTTAATATGTTTTGATGTTCAGTTCCTTCCACCAAATTATAGCTCCTTAACAAGCAGCTTGTAGCTATGTCAGAGTACCACTCGCTGCTTAGTCTCCTGTAAGCCTCCCTAATGAAGTTAGGACTGAGCCATAAAACTGCTGCAGTATCAAGTTCAGCTCAGTTTGGTCGATTTTTTGCAGATCAGTATTAATGTTTTGTTCCAGCCAGTCTGTAAAGCATCTTACAGCCCGTTTAGTTTGGTGAATGGTATTGGGTTCATTTCTGGCTGATTCCAGTTTAACTGTTCTTCTGTCACAGCTGCTGACTGAAAAGCTGCTCAGTGGTGACAACATTTTGGGAATTTAGCGTCGTCTCATCTTCAGAGTCGGACCAAATCGACTGTTTCAATCAAATTTTAAAAGTGTCCGTTTTCTGTTTGTGGCAAAGTAAGAAGTAAAAACATTCAAATGGCTTGAGCGTCTGCTACAGCTGACAAGAGACGTTGCTTAGCAATGGAGTCTCAGTGGAGTGATACAGTGGTAGTGAATAAACCTGTGATGTTATGATGAATTAACAGCACCGTTAGAACGCTGCTCAACCAATCAGCTTGTATAAAAGGGCTCATTTCATGGGAAATCAACTTTCTTTTACTATTTGTAAATGACAGAGTTTAAAGTAATATGTAAACATTGTTAAAACATAAGCGTGTACTTTTCATTACCCAGCCCAACAGTAAATTTCTAATTGATTGCTTCTGTGATGCCATGAGAACTGGCTGATTTTCGTAATTCTGACCTAAGGCAGCTTAGCATTGTGAGGCCGGACGTGATCTTGCAGTGAGAATACATGTGTGGGGCCAACCTGTTAAACTTCTGGTGCTGGATTGTGGAGAAATTTCCCATTTTCAAGAAAATTTCCCCTGTAAAACCCACTCCCAGATTCCTCTGGTCCATGCTGGAATACAATAACGGCACAAGGCAAACAAGCTAGCTAGCTAATGGAACTGGTTTTCTTTTGCAAGATGTGTTTATTTTTACTGCATGTGAAGTGTTCTTCTTAAATGTGATCTACATGCTCAGGGAACCTTATAATAATGCAGTCATAACCTGCATTACATCCACAGGCTAACAACACGCTTTGTTTTGACCACTTTTGACCAGCGCACCATCTCCCTCTACTTTGTGGTGCTCCTTTCTGAGGCATTGGACTGGTTTAGAGGTTCCTCGCTCAGTCTGTTCCCAACCTATTATCTGTCTATTATTCCCAGGCATATTTAACCCAAAAGTTCTCATGGCTGCGCCCAGGCGTCCTTGTTTTGAGATCATGTCTAGCAGTTTAGCCAATCATGTTGAAGTCCTATTGTGTTATGGCTCTGAATGCCTTTGTAATGATGCACTGTACAGGGCAGCCAATCAGAACAGAACTTCTTTATGAGTGTCAGTCTTAAAGGCACAGCAACTTGTTTATTTCTAATGGGTAAAGAGAGGTTGGAAAATGGTCATGAAAAAATTAGTTATGGCAATTTTTGGCACATGAAACCACCTTAAAGAGGAAAAGGAAACCACCTTAAAGGAAAAAATAAAAGAAAAAATGTGGGACATGGACTGATTTATGTAAATGACCTCTGTTTTGACTGACTGCCTTGTATTGTGCTCATTCTAAAAACACTATACAAACAAGTTAGATGTGGATATGTATAGATTTGGACTGTGGAATGAATGGTATGTTCAGACTTTACAGTATTAACATACTGTAAAGAAGTGTTATTATTGCACCCTTGACTAAGGCATGAACTAGTGATCTCATCGGTATCTATGGGTATCAGTTACGGTCCAATATCAGCAGAAAGCACCTGTTACTTTCACACTGTCTCAGGTGATGTTATTAATTGTCTGTTTATTTCTGTGGCATAGTGCAGTGTTAAATTAAATGGAATCTGATAGCCTACTTGATTATCTTCTTAAGTGAAAATGTTTCAGTTAAATTAGTTTATTTTAAAGCTTAGTCATTTTCCAAGAAGAAAAGTCCTGACCAATGTATTGGACCATACTCAAGGTTTTGATATCAGTAATAACAGTAGGGGGAGTCAAAAGTCACAGGACAGGTTTTATTTTATTTTCTTTATTTTATTATAGCCTGTTATCTCTGGGATCATCTCAAACAAATTATGTATGCAGAGATAATCCACAACAAACATCACCTTCAGCACCGCATCGTGGAGACTTGTGACAGCACAAAAAATAAAATAAAATAAAACGGTGTCCTGTGACTTTTGACTCACCCTGTATAATAATGGTAACAGCAAAGACAACAAAGGCATGAACCCCAAGTGTGAAAAGGGGTCCAAAATATTCCCTGGAGGGCATAATAAGAGATTTTTTTTGAGGAACATAATGATGCAGCTCACAGCTGTGAAGTTCGTAAATGATATTCTAGGGAGTTTATACCTGTCTGTAATAGAGGTAGTACAATATGACACTCTTTCATGATAGATTTTGTTATTGTGATAAATGCTATGCTTTTCTGAGCATATTTTGAATATCGCCAGTACTTAAAGAACTGCATATAATAGATCCGAGATCCAAGGACAAAAAAAGGCCTTCCTTTTTCAAAGTCAGCAACGTCTTCGACCTCCACACAGATGAACTTTTGATGCTGGGAAGCACTGATTACTGTTTACTGCTTAGTTCTTTCATGTAGAAATTTTGCCTTTATTATCCCGGAAAGCCAGTGTAGGTTTCTACAGCTTTTTCAAGTTTTAATTTGGGCCTTGCTTCACCATCTCCCCTGCCACTGCTGAGCTGCTGTGCTCTGTCTGCCTCCGAGCATCAAAAGTAGTGCAGGGCTTGATCAGTGCCTTATTAAAGAGCTTCATTGTGCTGTCTCCACCTGCCTGCAGCCCTAATGTTTTCCTCCCAGCCAGGATCAATGGGAACCCAGTAGGGCCCAGATCCAGTCTTATTTATGCAGGCCGGGGCTCCGAGGAAGCCAGCCAGACCCATCTGTAAAGCTTTGTATGGAATCAGTATGGGGGGTAGAGAGTGGATAAAGCTCACAGGTGTATCTGCTCCTGGCTGCTTTCAGATGCAAGTCAGGGTGCCGGGCCATGCTGAGCGCCAGCTAATTAGGCGAGTGAAAGGACGCAGTGCTGTGTGTAACAATCAGGCAGCCGTTCTGCCCTCTCCCCACGTGTAGGTGGACGGGTGTCTTTGTAGGGGGCTTCTTCGAAATGTCCGGGGACAAGCTGCAGTCCCATCTGCCTCTTCTTTTCATCTGCTGCGTGTGAATGTCGCTTTGCCTTTTTCTGGGATCTCAGCAGGGGAACAGACCTTGAACAGTGTGGTGTTTGACTATGCCGATGCTTTTCAGCACAAAAGAACTGCCTTTCTTCTCCTTTACATTGCGCTGTCAAAAAAAAAGACCATGTTATAGTGATATGTGCAGTGAAATAAATTAGCGTCTAATTATATTCAAACTCGGTCTGTCTGTCAGTCTGTTCATATCTCTCTAGCTTTCTTATCTACCTGTTCATATCTGTCTTTCTGTAAGGGATGTACCAGTTTCTTTTTATTTACAAACAATTGGCTGATGCTATTGGAGTAGAAAATATGTCAGAGAACAAATACAATTGGCCTATAAACTGCTCAAAAAAAAGTTCTTATATATCTTTTTCAAACTTCATTCTCACTTGGTTGTTCGTTACAGAACAATGGCAGAAGTCTCTTTTGATCTGATGAGAAATTGTAGCAGTCGGTTTTAATTAAAATACGATTTGGAGTGCATTAGTAATAATAACTAAAACTGCTCCAATGTTAAGTGATATTTAAGTGTGTGAAAGGTCACAGTACAAATCAAGTGTATTTTTTTTTTTTTTTTTTTTGTGTAATTGAGTTGAAGTTATCATGGCGGCAAATTTTTTTGTCACTTTCCAACTCGTGTTTCTTTGAGTAGCTCAACGTAGAGCAACTAAGCAGCTTAGCATTTTAAACTGGAAACTCAGTGTTATGTTGTGACTCTAAACTCCAACCTAAATTCATTAGGACAGTAGGATAATTGCTAGGGATGCGCCAATATGCGCCAGAGCCTGTATAATTTTGCATGTACGTATTTCATGTACAGTGGTCAGGACCCTCACGGAACAGGTACTATTTGGGTGGTGGGTCATTCTGCAGTAACACTGACGTGGTGGTGGTGTTAGTATGTGTTGTGCTGGTATGAGTGGATCAGACACAGCAGTGCTAGTGGAGGTTTTAAACTCTGTGTCTGCTCACTGTGCACTCTGTTAGACACTCCTACCTTGCCAGTCCACCTTGTAGATGTGAAGACGATGGCTCATCTACTGCTGCACAGTTTGTATTAGTCATCCTTTAGTCGTTCATCAGTGGTGACAGGACACTGCCCACAGGACACTGTTGGCTGGATATTTTTGGTTGGTGGACTATTATCATCTGATCCGCTCAGACCAGTGCAACACACACTAACACACTACCACCATGTCAGTGTCACTACAGTGTTGAGAATGACCCACCACCCAAATAGTACCTGCTCTGTGAGGGTCCATTGGGGTCCTGACCACTGAAGAACAGGGTGAAAGGGGGCTAACAAAGTATCAGAGAAACAGACGGACTCTAGTCTGTAACTGTAGAACTACACAGTGACCCTATATAGTAAGTGGAGCTGATAAAATGGACAGTGAACATAGAAACAAGGAGGTGGTCAGAGTGTTATGGCTAATTGGTGTATAAATCTCTGTCTTAGTCTGTCTATTTATTTTATATCTGTGTGTTTATTTATCTGTTTGTCTCTCGATGTTATCTTATTGAGAGTGCTTCTGGTGCATTGGCATCTTAACATTAACTCCTTGACCTTTCTGTCTGACTCTCCTCTTTACCTTAAGGGCATGTCAGTTGCTGCTAGTATACATACTTTTGTGCAGACTGACTTTTAAAATGACCTTCTGAAGATCTTTATAAGGCTCTTAAGATGACATTTGGTTCTTGGAGAGGTAGCAGTGGGTCGTATCTGATTTATTGCATCGACTGCTTGAGTAAACGTTCATACAGTCAATTTCAACCTTTTTTTGAAGCACAACAGTGATCCAGAATATTTGTCATGGTTGTTTATCTGCTGTGCTTGATAGACTTGGAATATACAGAATGATGCCCAGGTGAAGTCAACAATCTGCAGAAAGCAGTGAAGTGTAAAAGGATATTGAAGTTTGTATTCTGTTTAATTACAGGTATGATTACAGACCCTCCATAATTAAATCAGGAGGGAATAATCTATATTTTCTTCTGAAAAGTGACTTCTGTTTTTTCCCCCCCCACCCGGGGCACATTAAACAGGCTTAATGTGAAGAGTTTTCCCTGTTCTAGCTCAACAGTGTGTGAAATGTTGCTCCATTATCTAATGAGAAATGAATTACAAATCATAATGGAATGAGGTGTTTCTGAAGCGTGCATCCAAAATGGGAATATAAAGACCTCCAGAAACAGAAATCTGTGCAGTGTTATCTCCATCTCTTCTACTGGAAAAACAACCCAGAATCAAATCAACCACACTGCAAAAACCATAAAACTCAAGGAAGCTTTGAGATCTTCTCACTAATCAACTACAGTGCATAATCAAATGGACAAAGCCCAATCAGACAGATGAACCTTGGAAAGAATTAGAACAAATTGATGCCAAAAGTGTTGGTAATTTACTAAGCAGTCAAATGCGAATCATAGACTTACCATTTATTAGCTCAACACTCAAACGCCACTTCCTCTTTAGTAGCCCAATGATACCAACAATTGTAAGAGCTTGGTGGAAATTCACAAACTCCTCACTCTCACCTCTAAATACAGTACCATATGGCACTGCCCTGACTTCCCAACAACCAAAATACCAAATTTTTACAAATGGATAGAAAATGGCATGAATTTTAATCACGGTTCAAAGCAACAATTACGTCTCTCTCACAACTGACCCAGACGTATGGCACTGAGAGAAGCCAGTTTCTCAAATAAAGGATGATACAAAAATGATTTATCCGATTTGAAAGCGCCATATTTTTACAACCACGCCTAGGAACCAGTCACAATCCAATTGTAAGTGGGGGTCATAGAGTTTCTGACTGTTAGTATGGCAGTGAACCTCCAACAGCTCCAAGAAAAAGGTCACCAGCATCACCAGATCTCACGCCGTGTGACTTTTTTCTGTGGGGGGTGTGTTAAGGGTTCTGTTTATGTGCTCAGTGTTCATACTGAGCGCTTGTAGAAATTACATAATACACTTTATGCTCACTTAAACCATTTACGGTTTACTGCATTAATCTGTAATCATTTACAAGTTAAATAAATAATTTTGAAATTATCTTATTCGAATGACCCTGTACCTCCAGCTTGGATCCATTATATGCTCAAGTATTAGGCAAAATGGAAATACATTTGATATCTTCTTCAATTGACCTCCTGTCTGAAGAGTAGGACTAGGATGATCTCTCATTTACTCCCATCTGCTGGATTCTGGAACAAATTTAACACAACTAATCTACTACTTCTACAGTAATTCAGAGTACACTACACAGGGCAACGTTAAATAAATTGTATTTTGTGGAATCTGAAATTTGTTTGTAGTTTAGTGCTCACTAAACACCCCAGATGCCATATAGTATTGGACGCTCATTACCATCACTTTTGGCAGCATTTTTTGATCAATTGACCCCACTTAGTGCATATACATGCACTCAATAATCTGATCATAATCAGATTTCTGCAGTTATCCAAATATTCAAATAGTCATGCAAATACCATACTCCAATCTGGAAATCTGATCAAGAATTCTGATAAAGAGGCTGGATTTTAGCTCAGTTTACAGATATCACAGTGCGCGTAAACTGTTACTCTTATTTCTAATGGATTTCTCAGTCTGCGCATGCGCGAGACCAGACAGTTGATGTAGCGAGACACGGCAGAATGTTTTTGGAGCGGTGCTGAAACCAAACAAAAAATAAAGAAGTTAAATATTCTTCATAGATGATATATGTTCATATTTTCAGGTAAAGTAGCGTGATGTTTAGAAAACATTTTTATGTCACGTCTTCTTCTGTGAGTTTATTGGCTGGTTGCAAAGCAGAAATCTGATTACTGTCTGACTCATGTAGACCTGGAGTTTGTGTATGTAAACATGTTGATTGGATCACTGATAAAATCTGATTTTCTGCTGTTATTGGATTATTAAACGCATGTGATGTACTGTATTATGTAGTGTATTATGTACACACATTATTGCACCAACCAGTCCCGCTTTCCCTATCATGGTGTTTGCAAGGAGATATATCAGCAATCAGGTTGACTAAGAAAACAGCAGAGCACTTCTTTAATTGCTAACCATCGGCAAAGAAGCTAATATAAACTGGAAATCAAGGAAAAGCATGATCATTTACCTGAAAAACTTGCTGTCTGATGAGATATCATCAGTGGAAAATAGTATCCTTAGAGATATAGCACACTTCCTCAGCTGTACCTCATACCTGTAGCCTTTCCCATGAATGTCTACACCCACACACCCACACACACATTAGAGCATACATCAGTATGTAATTGAATCCAAGCTAATTTCTACTGTGCAGCATGAGGATGTGTAGAAGCTGCCACCAATTTGAAGGTCTTTCCATTCCATTATGTCTAGTGGATGGTGTGGGTCTTCGGCTTGTTTGACAGCTTCAGCTTCTGCTGCTGTTCATGCTGTGACAGAACCTCGTTCTAGACCTCTAGTTTCTATGACTACGATAATAACGACCTCATGTTTTGGTTTCAAAGTACTTATGAAGAGTTTCTTGTATTTCTGTCTCCAGCTGCTTACGTGGGAAACCATGGAGGGCATGATCTTGAAACATGTCACCCTTTGTTTGAAAAGGAAAGCTGCATCAGGAAGAGAAGAAATCACAGTTACCCTGTATTTTAGTGTTTGTGCAAGGTTTTATTCCATAAAAACATAACCAGGTGAAGAATTATTCTCAGTACTGGCAACGCACCAAAGCTCTCTGTGGTGTCTTAATGTGGGTTTGTGGTGGATTGCCATCGATCCTCAGCTCAGTTACAGTCCTTACGCTTACACTCAATTCATGTTTTGTTACAGAGCGTTTATAATGGTTTAAAGATTTCTCCGCATTTCATCATGAGCTACGCAGCGCCTCAGAGAAATCTGTCTCCTTGCATTTGATCAGCGGTGAAATGTCTTTGATTGTCATTTAGCTGTGCTTCATATTTCACAGCTCTGTAAAGTGTCAGTATACTTTGGGAACCTGAAGTCAGTTCTGTGTAATGACAGACATAATGGACCTGTGACCCTTAGAAGGAAAGTATTTGAAATGGTATTTTAGGTCTGTTTGTGCTGCTTAATATCTGCGTGTTGTGGTGTCAGTTGCTTTAAAGCAGTTCATGGAGATCAGTTTTTCTGTCATGTTACAGTGTTGTTAGCTTTTGCGTATCATACTAATTCTTAACCTCCAGAACCTCTTGGGCTCTGTTTTGTTTATTCTCATGAAACATAAAAAATGCTGGAACCCAACCTGAATAAAATGAACTGTGGAAAAAAAAGGAAAGGGAAAAAAGGAAAGCTTTATATGCTCGAAAGATTCTTCATTTTCAAGCATATAAACAGTCATGACTGGTTGAATCATTTAAGATGAACTTGAATTTTATTTCATTTCATTGGTTTAATGTGGGCGGTGCAGTGGGTAGAAGGCAAGAAGGGCTTGGGTTCGATTCCCCGGCCGGGCGACCAGGGTCCTCTCTATGTGGAGTTTGCATGTTCTCCCTGTGTTTGCGTGGGTTTCCTCCAAGTGATGTATGTGTATGTAGGTCTGTCTGTCTGCCCTGCGATGGATTGGCGACCTGTCAAGGGTTAATCTTGCCTTCTGCTCAATGACGGCTGGGATAGGTTCCAGCACACCCCGCTACCCTGAGGGAGAGGCAGTTTAGGAGGCGTGTGTGTGTGTGTTCTAACGTAAGTGACCAAATTAGGGAAAAGATTTTTGGGAATAATTTCCCAGTGATCTGCTAAATTATATGAATATTGTTTATATGCAGGATGTTAATGACACTCAAAAATGTGTGGATATGGTTTTGTGAGAATGATAGATTTACACTTGACATTCAAATGCTGCATGCTATCTGTCATTTATCTTTTTTTGGGTTTTGTTTGTTATTTGTAGGTGCCTGCAAAAACAGGCTAACAAATATTGGATTATGTCAAAATGTCACATTATGCTTTTCTGAGTATATTGGGGATAGCGAGTACTTTAGTACACTGACCAAGTGAACATATCAGTACAAAGGGAGCTGGATTTAGCTGGATTAAGTGCAGTGCGATATGTGAGATGATGAATATAAATCGCTTGTGCTCATAATTTTAGTGTTTTTTTTTTTTTAAATTTGGCACTGCTGGATTTATTTTTATTTTAGTTTGTTCATTGAAAGTTATCAAAACCTTAAAAAAACAAAACATTGTGACATCTTTTATTGTGAACATTTCTTGAAGTTTTGTGATATTATATTTTTTCCATATCGTCCACCTCTGCGTAAAAGCTGAACATGAATCTGCCTCCATTGATAGAACAGTGTGTAGATCTCTCACCCCTTCTGGCTGTGATTTATTATGCTAAGCTAAATCGAAATAACTTGTTTATAAAGCCTGGAACGTTCTGCACTAATAGCAAAATGTTTTATAAGGCATTAAACACAGCACGGCCTGTATAGGCTATGCCTGCTTTGCTCCCACACTACACCAGCCTGATATAAAGGTGTACAGTTGAACAATTTGTGTAAGGAAGCTGTGTTTTAGATAGATAGGTAGACATAGAACTTTATGATCCCAGAGGGAAATTGCGGTGTTTCAGTAGCAAGACATATAATTACACAAACTTACATAAACTATGCAGAAAAACACAAAATAGAAATAAATCTAGACAGAAGTTAAAGTACAAGAGAAATAAAATTAAGTATAAAACTATATATATTTACATATTTACATGGCATATGAGACAGATTCACTGTATTTACAAGACCGCAGGCACTGAGTTGTATGAGGGCTAACAGCGCATATTATAGACATGACTAACTTTGGTGATGGTCTGATCACCACAGTTGTATTACGGTGATCAGATGTTAATGCCAAGTGTAAATCGTGTTTGTTGCATCCATTTTTAACGTGCTTGTCTCTCCTAGTGCCTTCTCATGACTCTTTGACTTGTTGGTGCTCCACCTCTTACTTAAATGTCTTTGTGTTTACGTGACTATGGATTTGGAAAATAGCTGACCTCCTTCTGCCTCTGGGTCTTTCCTCTCCTGAGACTTTGACAGCAGCAGATGTTCTGCTTTCCTCATCCCTGTGCAAAACTTTCACAGTCCCATGCTGGCTCCCTGTTAGTAGGACATTTAGAGCGTTTCTATTTTGTATTTTTGTATTTGTGTTGTGGGTATGGTTTGACATAAGGCAGCCTGCAAATATTGCTGATAAAAGTTTGGTTGCAGACTCCTGTAATGCATGAATTCGAAAGAGAGACATTCAAGCTATTTCCTTTCCTTAAATATTTGCTGTAGAGGTTTCTGGCTTTTCTGAAAGTTTTCCCCTGAATTAGTTTCTAAGTTCCTATATTGGCAGAAAAAGCAGCTTGATTGTAACATGCGTGAAAGATTGTTGGTGGCGTGTAATTTTGAACATGTTGAGGAAAATGAAGAGAAGTTTTTTTTGAACATTAGGCTAATACTTAAGAGAAAATGTGAAGCTGCTGCGCTGCTCTGTCAGAGTGTCAGGGAGAGAGGAGGTAATAGCAGCCACTGTGTACTCAGCATCTCCCGTGGATCAGACCCTCACAGAGAGACAGATGAACTCGCCACACGACTCCCAAGCTTCCACAATCACGGCTGCTTCTCCTCTCTGACAGACCCAGCTGTGAAACTGCAGCAGCAAAATGCTTTTGTTGCCTCCTCCTCAGCATGAACAGCATTTCTACCATGGCTTCCTGCTCAACAATTTGCATAGTGTTCTTGTTCATTTCCATAGTTTTACTAAATGGCTCATATATGTTTTGTTTGTTGCTTGTTTGGAAGGCGAGGGAGGGTGAGAGAAATTGTTCTCCTACATGCAGTAGATATGTGACATAACGCTCTGTTCAGCGTGGACTATTGTGCACTAATGAAAGCTGCAGTTCATGCTGGTAAGATGAAAAATGCTCTCAGTAATGATGTTGTGGCCTGGCTGATTAGGTCTTGAAAATATCGATGGACTGATGAAATCTGTTCAACTGTCCTCAAGCAAGGCATGGATCTACTCCAAATGGTCAAGAGAAGTTAATTGAAAGGGAAAAATGTCCCCATGTAGTTTAAACTCTGGGTCAGAGATCAATGTTATTGATTGTTGTGGTGCTGCCAGTGGCAAAACTAATTAAATAATTTATGAGTGTTAATGGGAGACAACATAGAACTTGAATGTAGAGTGATGTAAATTAAAGATTCCCAAAATTAAAATATCTTGTAATATGCAGGATAAAACATAAATAAAATACAATATGGCCTAGCATATTGGAACAAGTGTCTTAAAACAAGGTTCCTTAGTAGGGCGTAAGAGGGAAGAAAAACACTTTTTAGGAGGCGAGTGAACTTATGAACTTATCAAGACTGAATGGCCAAGATGGAAAAACACCAGCAATTGTGCTAGGGTGTGCTAGGATGTGCCTGGTACATTGTATTTTTAAAAAATGACACAGATCTGGCTTCGAGATAATGGTTTCCACATGGTTCCATAATGGGACATAATGATTCCATAAGTTAGACGTATGGGCATCAATTTGGACATAATGGTGATGTAATGAGATTAGGAGATAACAAAAAAGGAGTGGGGTGACACCACCCCATCCTTACTGAGGGTATAAAATATGTGTACAAACCCTGTATCTGTGTGAGTGTTGTCCTAAGGCTTTTGGGGGGCATTCTCCATGCTCAAAGAAGAATAAATGACCTGCAATTCTGAAAGACCTTCAAAAGTTTTCTTGCATTTTTTAGTTCGTTTGATTCTTTTATTTTCCTTCAACAAACTGTTAAATTCATCTTATTTTACCAACCAGAAATAATACCTAGGCTTAGTAGTCAAACAAGTGTCAAGCGACGACAAGAGCTTGAACTTTTAAAAGCAGGTTAGTTGGTTTATGCCTCATGGGCCACTGGTGACCCAATGGAGTGATAAATCACACACTTGCAGTGTGCTCAGCTTCCCAGGCTGTGTGAGAGCCTGTGCCTTAATTCTGAGGGGGAACATGATCTTGTTTTAAATTTGGTGGTTCATCAGAGGTCTCTTTATTATTTTATCTTATTTTGGTAACATTTTATTTGGATAGTCGACTTTAGGTGCTTTGTAGATACTTAATTTACTTTCAAGTTACACTAAATATATACTAAATTGACCATCATTTTCTGTAACTCTAAACCTGCTCTAATCCTAACCTTAACCTCAAGCCTAAACCTAAACCCAGCCCTCACCCTGGTCCAAATACTAACCCTAACCCCACCAATGCTTAGAATCAACTGAGTGTCAACAGATAGTTTGTTAACAATTTGAACATCTGTAGATAATCTGTATGGGACTATAGTGGAACAAAGTGTATTATAAATAAAGTGAGTCCCTTATTTTTCCTTTGATAACCTATTTTGAGTTGTTGTAGCTTTATGTGTGTGTTTGCCAAAGCATCAGGGTGGTCCTATGAATTGTACGCTTGCTCTAGTAACATTAGTAGTGAGCCCTAATGCCGATGTCTCTTGGGTGAGGCTGTCATGATTATGATTGTTATCTGACAATTAATTGTCATAGATATACACCAAACGGGTATAACATTCTGACCACCTCCTTGTTTCTACACTCATTGTCCATTTTATCAGCTCACTTACTACACTGCTCAAAAAAATAAAGGGAACACTCAAATAACACATCCTAGATCTGAATGAATGAAATATTCTCACTGAATACTTTGTTCTGTACAAAGGTGAATGTGCTGACAAAAAAATCACACAAAAATCATCAATGGAAATCAAATTTATAACCAATGGAGGCCTGGATTTGGAGTCACACACAAAATTAAAGTGGAAAAACACACTACAGGCTGATCCAACTTTGATGTGATGTCCTTAAAAGAAGTCAAAATGAGGCTCAGTATTGTGTGTGGCCTCCACGTGCCTACAACACCTGGGCCTGCTCCTGATGAGGTGGCGGATGGTCTCCTGAGGGATCTCCTCCCAGACCTGGACTAAAGCATCCGCCAACTCCTGGACAGTGTGTGGTGCAACATGAGGTTGGTGGATGGAGCGAGACATGATGTCCCAGATGTGCTCAATCGGATTCAGGTCTTGGGAACGGGCGAGCCAGTCCATAGCATCAATGCCTTCATCTTGCAGGAACTGCTGACACACTCCAGCCACATGAGGTCTAGCATTGTCCTGCATTAGGAGGAACCCAGGGCCAACCGCACCAGCATATGGTCTCACAAGGGGTCTGAGGATCTCATCTCGGTACCTAATGGCAGTCAGGCTACCTCTGACGAGCACTTTGAGGGCTGTGCGGCCCTCCAAAGAAATGCCACCTCACACCATTACTGACCCACTGCCAAACCGGTCATGCTGAAGGATGTTGCAGGTAGCAGATCACTCTCCACGGCGTCTCCAGACTCTGTCACGTCTGTCACATGTGCTCAGTGTGAACCTGCTTTCATCTGTGAAGAGCACAGGGCGCCAGTGGCGAATTTGCCAATCCTGGTGTTCTCTGGCAAATGCCAAGCGTCCTGCACGGTGTTGGGCTGTGAGCACAACCCCCATCTGTGGACGTTGGGCCCTCATACCATCCTCATGGAGTCGGTTTCTAACCGTTTGTGCAGACACATGCACATTTGTGGTCTGCTGAAGGTCATGTTGCAGGGCTCTGGCAGTGCTCCTCCTGTTCCTCCTTGCAAAAAGGCAGAGGTAGCGATCCTGCTGCTGGGTTGTTGCCCTCCTACGGCCTCCTCCACGTCTCCTGGTGTACTGGCCTGTCTCCTGGTAGCGCCTCCAGGCTCTGGACACTACGCTGACAGACACAACAAACCTTCTTGCCACAGCTCATATTGATGTGCCATCCTGGATGAGCTGCACTACCTGAGCCACTTGTGTGGGTTGTAGAGTCCGTCTCATGCTACCACGAGTGTGAAAGCACCACCAACATTCAAAAGTGACCGAAACATCAGACAGAA
Source organism: Pygocentrus nattereri (assembly GCF_015220715.1). NCBI lineage: Eukaryota > Metazoa > Chordata > Actinopteri > Characiformes > Serrasalmidae > Pygocentrus > Pygocentrus nattereri. The sequence goes on from NC_051225.1 coordinate 15,297,399, forward strand.
AGCATAGGTAGTGAGAATTGGTCTCTGGTCCCCACCTGCAGAACCACTCCTTTATTGAGTGTGTCTTGCTTATTGCCAATAATTTCCACCTGTTGTCTATTCCATTTGCACAAAGGCATGTGAAATTGATTGTCAATCAGTGTTCCTAAGTGGACAGTTTCATTTCACAGAAGTTTGATTTACTTGGAGTTATATTGTGTTGTTTAAGTGTTCTATTTATTTTTTTGAGCATTGTATATAAGTGCACTTTGTAGTTCTACAGTTACAGACTGGAGTCCATCTGTTTCTCTGATACTTTGTTAGTATCAGAGAAACATTTTTCCCTGTTTTTCAGTGGTCAGGACCCCCATGGACCCTCACAGAGCAGATTCTATTTGAGTGGTGGATCACAGCACTGCAGTAACACAGACGTGGTGGTGGTGTGTTAATGTATGTTGTGCTGGTCTGAGTTGTCCTTCATCAGTGGTCACAGGACGCTGCCCACAGGACGCTGTTGGCTGGATATTTTTGGTTGGTGGACTATTCTAAGTCCAGCAGTGACACTGAGGTGTTTAAAAACTCCAGCAGTACTGCTGTGTCTGATCCACTCAGAGCAGCGCAACACATACTGACACACCACCACGATATCCTACATTATTCTATACATCCATTGTAATATTCTACACATTCAGTGTACTTAATATTGATGAGATTTTTCTATAAATGTGGCTATTGAGCTGCTCTGCCTATACGAAACTCGACCTGTATGGTAAAGTGTGCATTTTAAGTACTCAAGCTTTGGTGCCAAAGCTGATGGTTCTGTTTGGGGGTCATTGCTTAATAGATTTTTTTTGTTTTTTTATGCTAAATATTTTTGATTATTCACACAATTAAAACATCACTTGTTCTGGTAAAATGCTAGCTAATTATGTTTATTTTTTCTGTGCATGTGATTTATAAACGGTACACTTGTTGATCCAGTGGAACTCATTTATCACAACAGGATTTTTTAAAAAGGAATGCCAAGCTTTGTCCTTCTACAAATGAAGTGGCCAGTGTGTCTCAGAATCATAAAACTGAGAAATCCAAGCATAAATTTAAAAGAGGGGAGTACAGCAGTGAGCACTAAGTGCCAGGAGAATTCCTGAGATGCCATGAGACTGTAAACAAGCAAATGCCTCTCTATGCTGTTTGCTCAGAGATCTTGCCAAATGTAGCTTAGAAGCCCAAGAGGTCACGCCGTCACTTTGACACAAAACGTATGTGTAAACATCCACTGGCCACTTCATTAAGTAATTGTCTTGTATCTACACTTTTTGTTCAGTTTCTCTGATCCGCGTACTATATATGTGCATGTTGTAGTTCTACAGTTACAGACTGTAATCCATCTGTTTCTCTGCATACTTTGTTAGCCCCCTTTTACTCTGTTCTTCCACAGTCATGACCCCACAGGACCACCCGAGAGCACGTCTTAACTGGGTAGTTGATAATTTACCACAATAACGTCATTCCTTTTACTGATTTATGTTATGTGAAAGACACTACTATTCACCACAACACATGAAAATGATTGAACTTTTAATCATGTTTGGTGAAATGATATCTTACACCATCATGCACATTGATGGTTCTTAGCACTGCAGTGACCCATACCTGACATTGTAGTGACATGTTAGTGTGTATTATACTGATATGAGTGGATCAGACACAGAAGTGCTTATGGAGTTTTTAAATACTCTGTCCAATCTATATGATGTTCCTGCTTTGCTGGTTGCTGCCCAAAGGATGCTGCCCACAGGATGGACAATGGGCTGGATATTTTTGGTTGGTGGGCTATTCTCAGTCCAGCAGCGACACTGAGGTGTTTAGAAACTCCAGCAGCACTGCTGTGTCTGATCCACTCATACCAGTGCAACACATACTAACACACCACCAACACATCAGTGTTACTGCAGTGCGGAGAATGATCCACCACCCAAATAGTACCTGCTCTGTGGTAGTACTGCGGGGGTCCTGACCATTTCTTTTTTTTTTCTTTTTTAAACTTCTGTACATCATTTGAGTTCAGCAGCTCCATTTACATTGTGAGAATATTTCATGAAGATTGAACCAAAAGAAATGCTCAAATTGCATAGAATGAAATCTATTTACCTTAACTTACAATCAAAGTAATGAAGGTTTTTGCCTTCTCTTGTAAATTTACCATTTTGGAGAGACGTGTTTTTTGCTGGACAGCGATGATATATGTGTGTGTGTGTGTGTTAAGGTCTCAGCTCTCATATACTTGGACGGCTTCAGAGGAAAAGGTGTCTTTGTGTGACATTCACAACTCCTTTCTTTATTACTAGATTAGGCTAAGTTCATTTTAGCATGAAAAGGTGGTAGTGTGTTACAATGACTTAACTGCAGTGTTATTGTGTACTTTTTCACAAAAATTAAGATTCTAAGATTTGTAAGAGGACTGTTTTTTTTTACTGGTACAGGCCTAGTCAGGCTTGGCGTAACGGACTGTAGTACAGCTAACCTGAGACGATAGAGGTAACTTGTGGATCAGTAATGCTAAATGGACTACTTTTGTAGGTTTGAATGAAGTGTGCTGTGTGGGTATTTTGTCCTGAGAAATGATAACAGAAACTGTATGTGTGTGAAGCCCCACAGGTGTGGCTTTGCAGAGTCTCAATGCAGGGTGTAGAGGTCTGAAAATATGCTGGCAGACTTTGAGACAGTAAAGTATGAACCCCTATTTCACACGTCCTGACATTGGTTTGGCTGGAGGACTGTGATCAAAAGAAGACTTGAGGCGAGAAAACAGCAAGATCCACTGTAGAGCCGCCTGAGAGAGAATACACCGAACAGAGGTCTTCTGTTATCGTTTAGTCAGTGATAGCAGCAACAGAGTGGAAAATCTTCTTGTCTGGTTTTGGGCTGAGCAAAAAAAATTCAGTAAAAAAGAAAAATCTGATGGATTCTCATCCAAGTTTTCGATCTGACACCAACGTTAGACTGGAGAAAATCACTGGTAACTGACATGTCGAATCCGCGTCCAGAAGTTTGTCTACATCCGCTGTTTCTTGCAAAATCAAGGGTAACACCCTCTACTCCTCTGGGAAGGCTTTATACTAAATGCTGGACCATATCTAAGGATTTGATTGCATTCAGCAACAAGCGCATTAGTGAAGTCAGGTAGTAACGATGGAGAATTATTTCTGGATCACAAACGCCACTCCAGCTCATCCCAAAGGTATCACTAAACATAACACTGTTTCACAGCAGTGTGCTGGGAGGCTTTTCACCCTTCTAACAAACACTACCATTGGGAATGGTAATCTTAGACTCACTCGTGTGGCTGCCTTAGAGCACCTCATTCTATAGTGCTTTTCTATGGAGATTTTGCAAGCTGTGTGTCCACCAGGGTCAGCCATGGGTGCATTTCGAAGTAGCTAAATTCACTAAATACAAATCAAGGGCTGGATATTTGGATATATAGTGTATATCCTCAAGCTGAATTTAATGATGGACATTACCTGGATGGACTGGGCAAAAATATTAATCCATAAATGATTCAGACTCCAGATCTGTGGTCTGTTTCTGTCCTGATTTATTTATTGTTACAAGTATGATTTTATTTTACTCAATAAATGAACCCCCAGCTCTAGCAGTAGCAGACGCTAGGGGATAGATGTTCAGGAGAAAGATCGATTTCCTCTATTTCAAGCAAGCTGCAATGAAGCTCTGTTAGTGAGAGGAGAAAGGCCCATTATTTTGCTTTGTGTTCGTCTCCTGCTCTGAAGAGGCTCTGGCTTAATTGACTCCCAAGAGTGCAGAGTCCCATTGGCTTTTCTGGCCTTTAGAGCCCTCCATTTTCCCTCGTGTTTTTCCCCATCTCTCTCAGAAACAGCGGAAACGGGCTCGCTTCAGAGCCTGGTCTGTATCATTCTGTGTCTGGGCAAGAGGCCCTCTTGCTGAAAAGATCCGAGACAGGACACATGAAAGTGGAACATGGAGACATGATTTAGGAAACAACCAGCATTAGTGTCTAAATTCTACAAACCTGATTTGGCTGTAGGATGTTTGTGTTGGGCCTTCAGTGAGGCACTACAGGAAAAGGTCTAGGCTTCTACCTGTTGGATGTCTGCCATTGGCTCTGTCAAATGCGGTAGTGCTCAGTTTGGGAGAAATCTCTGCCAAGTGTGTGATGTAATAACAATGTTTTTGTCACCTCTGAGGACTTTTGCATCATGTGCAAGATCTTGCAGCACTATTGTAAAGAAGATAATCTTTTGCAGATTCTTCATGATATTTATCCAGATTTATGAGATATTTCCTCCTCAAGGCAGTTTTTTTCATGTCACAGGAGCTCAGGTCAGCTTATCTTGCCGTACCTTTTATAAACCAATATAAAAGGGGTTTATGAGAGATGCTGTTGTTTACAGATAATGGTGTAAACAAAGCAACTCAGTTTACTCAATATGCTCGTATTAAGAAGTGGGCAGTGTACTATTATAGCACGTAACATTGCTTAAGTTGCTTTTATAGCTTTATTTAATATTATATAATTTAAAGGTGGGTGATTTGAAATGGGTGATGTTTGAAGATATTTTCATGATACATACTGCATATAAACAGTGTTTAGTTTTTCCAAGGTTTGTAAGTGCCACATTTAAGAAGGCTTTGGAAATAAAAATAATTTTTTGCAGACATCTGGGAAAATTGAGTATTTCAAGTGTCCATGTAATTTTTCAAGGTCTACTAAAAGTGTCTGTATTTTAGTGTTGAAGTGTTTGGATATTTTGAATAAACAGTGGCCAGATTTACAGCACAACATTCATTAAAAACGAAAAAAAAATAATTTTTCTCTGGCCCACAGATTTGATGAGATTTTTTATTTGGCCTTTTTACTGGTTGAGTTTGACACCCCTGCTCTACGGTTTGTCTGTCTCCGTCACAAAACCTTTTCTTGTGCCGTCTGTCTTCTGCTGCATTTAAATCTGAAGGCGATGGCAAATTGAAAAATAGTGAATAAGTGAAGAAATTCTGAAAATTAAAACAGCAATAGTTGTTTTTTATTTATATAAAGTTTACAATAGTTACTAATATAAAGTCTTTAATGTAGTTAACCCACTGCCTCACACATGAGGCTGAAATGTTTCTGCCCTGTTCAGACATGAACACCCTTGTTTCTGCTATACCAGGACTCTTGCATGATTCCTCATGCCACATTCATATAATTCATTTGCATGGAAGTTCTTAGTAGATTACATGCTAAATTGGCCAAACCTACCAGCACAAAGTGTCAGGACACTGTCAGTAATTAGCGCTGCTCTTAATAAATCTGTATGTATTGTGTTTTTAGTACACAGCTCACCCCTGTTCTGTGGTGAGAGTCTAATTACAAAAAAATTTGATACTGATTATAAGTTTTGACAGTATTTGCTGTAATGATAAAGTTCTTACTGCTCAGAACACCAAAGTCAATTAGCTTACGTAGAAATGCAGTAAAATGTTTCATTTCTTTTCTGATGGCTCCACATGCATTTTGAAAAATGGCAGTGCAGTCATATGACAGTTAAATAGATCAATCTTGTGAATATACCTTGCCTATAAAGTCATTTGAACTTCAACATACCTGTTCCTATTTCTGGCTGGGCCAAGGCCTAATTAGCAATTACCACCCAAAGCATTAAGAAGTTACAACCACAGCAACCGTTTAACACCCAGAACAGCAGTGGTGGCTAAACCTTTTTGATCCTTTCTATTCAGCCTTGACTGATAGGCACAAGAAGGGCCTTGGGCTCCAGATTGGTGAATGCAGGAGGTGCCGGCTGGCTGCGTGGGCATCGGCATGTATATCTGATCCACACTGTCCCACACAGATGATTCAATTCCCTTCTGTCTAATGAATACTCACTTAACTCAGCTGCCAGAGAGAGCCTGGAGCTCCGGTACAGCATGCGAACCATCCAGGGAAACTAAGCCTAAACTTTTTTTTGTGTTATTTCTTTGGAAATGAGTCAGTGCACTGAAGTACTGTTAGCCCATAGCATTATGTAAGCACTTGTGCAGAGTTGAAGATTGAGAACAGGCGGTTTGCTTAGGTTGACTTTGGTGAGAGTGTTACCAGAAATAGGCTTCATGTCTTTTTAATGTTTAAGTCTTTGCTAATGTCAGCATTTGAAACTGGCCAGGCCTTTTATTTATAACCATTTTTTCATTTGTCTGACTGAGAATAATTGGCTGGTTTATTTGCACTGAGTTTATGTCAATGCTATAACTCACCCCTCCGCTCAGAGATTATGGGGGTCTTGGGAGGCATCGTTCACTGTGTGTGCAGCGCTTCCTTTTGCAGGATGTGTCACTCTGCATCACGGCAGCTGTGGCTGAACTCAAGGGCAAAGCTTAGTACAGCTACAGGTTAGGTTCACAGTCCCTGCTCATAAACATGCTGGCCCTTCCCTTCCAGGTGTCTTACATTGTATTAGCAATATGAATTGTTGTTGGTGGATGTTGGTGGTTTTTGTTTTTCATCTTTTAAATTTTCTTTTTGCTTGATATGTTTGATAAATCCACATTAGTCATCCCTACCATCTGTCAGACTGATTTTCAGTAGAGGGAAATTATAAAAAGAGCAGTAATGAAATACTCATTGCATGCTTTTTCTGCTCTGCCAAGTCTCTACCCATAACATTAAGGCAGAACAAAGCATAAAGGGGAATTCGTTCAGACTACTGGGTAATCATGCAAATAGATCACGTTCAGAAATGCCTTTTCTCCTCCCTCTGATCCACAATGCCCTGGCCTTTTCACATCTCCATTCTGGCTCCCTTGAACGTTCCATTATTCTGCTCTTTGATCTGCTCTGCTGCGCTCTCTCCACCTTGAACAGCAACCAGCAGCATTTTATTGGTCCTTCATTTTCCTCTGTTTGTTTCCATGGAAACCGATGAACGTTTCGGGCCTTTAGCGTTGTGCCCTATACGAACCCCCCAGCCCCGGCTAATAAGATGTGCTCGGCTGTCTGTGGGTACTTGGTTCAAGCTCAGATGAAAATCCGTTTTCTGTTTAATTCATCTGTGCACTCTAGGGCTGAGCCACTGTCGTATGAAGGTTAAATTGTGGCCCTAATTGTGGATCTTCATTTGGAACATCTATTACAAAATGCATTAGTTTACGTAAGTAGCAGTTATCTTGCCTTATAGATACCTCTCTGTGACTACACACATTATTCTAACATTCATATGCAGAGGTGCAAGGGTCATGTAGTCTTATTATTATGAGGCAAGAGTACCTTGACCTTTTGTAAGTTTCTGACCTCTCTAGAGGAGCTCCTACCAAATGTTCTTAAGCTGTGCTCACACAATTACACAGAAACACATGACTAGGTAGACAGTGCTCTGCCCCATGACTCTTTGATACAAACTTTTACATGTATGTCATGGCTGTCATAACAAAAGGAAGAAAATGATTCTTTGAACTACTATATTGTAAGATAATGTAACAAGGCAGGATCACACAGAAAGGTGATTTTCGTCTACCTCCATTTAAACCATTTACAATTTACTGCATTGTTATGTAATGATTTACAAGGGAAATAAATCACTTTGGAATCAGATGAATCTTTTTGAATCACCCTGTGTGTGCGTGTGCGTGCGTGTGCGTGCGTGCGTGTGCGTGCGCGTGCGTGTGCGTGTGTGTGTGTATCGCTGTTGTCGGAAGAAAACCTTGTATCTCCAAAATGGTAACTTTACAGGAGAAGAAAAAACATACTTTACTTTTAATGTAATTCAATGGAACCAGACATATTTCCAAGTCATTTTGGGTTGTTTCTTTTGGTCCATTCACTATGAAATTTACACAGTATTTAGAGGATAACAGGCATTTTTCAGATTACAACATGTATGTATGTATGTATGTATGTATGTATGTGTGTGTGTGTGTGTGTGTGTGTGTGTGTGTGTGTGTGTGTGTATATGTATGTATGTGACTATTGAAGTCCTTACTTTCCTTTAAAATGTGTATATTACCAACAAAATGTAATGAAAAGCTCGATTTGAAACCTACTTACCTTTGTTCACCTTGTACACTTAACTTTGTCTTTTTGCCCTGCCTCACCCCCCCAAGACAAAAGGTTTGAGCACTCCTGCTTTATGGACCCAAACCATGCCAGCAGAATTTTTCCCAACAGCATAACAGAGCCACTGGACCCCCACACTGTAGGGGTCAGGCACATAGGCCTGTGCCATTCTCTTGGTGTACACCACACATGCACTTGCCCATATGAATGTGGTAAAGAATAACCTGATCATCAATTTCACATTTATGTAGATCAGTGTTCATGCTTTTTGCTCCACTGAGCGCTCAAATGTGCATTTGCCTTTGTAACAGGGTGGTTTATGCACTGCTTTACTGCCATGTCCCACTCTATGTAGCTGTGGATGGTTTGTCACGGCTAACAAACTGATCATGTCCTGCTCTGACGTTTGCATGTTTGACCATTATTTACAACACTATTTACTGAAGTGTTTCTCATAGATCTAAGTGCAGGTGTTACTTTAGTTGCTGTCCTTAGTGGCTGAAGCTCTGCTGTCCATGGCCTGATAATGAATCCTCTTACCAAGCCTCTTATCATTTTTTTTCTTTTGCCATCTTGGGCCTCGATAAAGGTCAGCGGGGACAGCTCAGCATTTTTTATACATGCCACAGAGCATGGTAGGAAATAGATTGCTTAGGTGTATGGTGGTTGTTTAGCTATATAGCTGTGTGTGTGTGTGTGTGTGTGTGTGTGTGTGGCAGTTTTTCTTAGAAATTGTCACCTGTGTATGCATGTGTGGCTGGATACTGACACTTAAACCACATTCAGCTGCAAGATATCAGATAATCTACACTTTGTGACTGACTGGATTATAATGTGCTTCTTAACATTGTCTACTCTTGCCTTACCCACAGCTACACAGAAGAGGTGTGAAGTGGAATTCTGGGAAACATCATCTTAACCGGCAGCTCAGAGGGAGAGACATTTACAGGTACATATGGTATGGTGACTTTTAATGTTTTTAAATCATTACCATCAAATGCTGGTGGCAGCTTGTCAACCGGCTCAACTCACGGAGCATGGAAGTAACACTGCTTCACCTGACGACTCATTTTTAACCCATCTCTAAATCTGAGAGTGCAGACCTCGGTACATATCCCTGCTTTTAGAAACATCTTAACATTAATACCAGGGCATGTTCTTACTGATTTAGCTGTCCCTCTCCATTGATTATTGTTGTAATCTTGCTGTTTCAGTCTCATTGTGTAATTCAGTACACTTTCCATCTCTCTCATTCCATTCCTTTGGAAAATCAATAGTGCTCTGCCTGATGCTTGTTAAACCATATCGACAGGATAATAGAAAAATGCTCTCAGAGTAGCATTAATCTTCCAGAGCTGAATAACTCCCGAGGTCAGAGCTTTTGCCTGTTAGAACATTCAAAGTTCCATTTGCGTTGTAAATATATCACACATGGTGCTACTCAGCCAATCAGATCTGTGCATTACGATGAGCACTGAGACTTGAGTGAGTGATGCCGCATAGGGAAGGGGACAAGGTGAGAAACAGCAGTCAGAGAAGAAAGTGAGCCAGATTATTTTACCTGGCTCTAAAAAGAGAAAACTGACAATACATGTTGTTGAAATATGACTGAACTGGACTTTATTTGATCTGATATTCAGTTGTTGACTGTATAAGATGTTGATATAACTACTACTTCAGTAAACAGTATATGGCACTGAGTCATAATGCAAGTTAAACATTATGATGTTCCAGACCTTCACTTGAGGAAATTTTCTTTAACTGGACCTTATTGAATTTTAATTAAAGATCTCTGGACTATATAGCATATTGTATAACGTCAAAGAGATCTTATAAAGAGCGGGCACCAAACTTTTAGAAATAAAACATTCCCACAAACATTCCCACTAAGTGCATTTTTTTTTTGTCGTGCTAACTACAGTCTATGAGAAATTAGTCCAGCTATTCACTTAATCACATAGAACTTCTGGGCAGTATTTCAGTGAGATGTACTTTTGGATAACCTCACCTTTTATTCTTCATCTTTGTGCCTTCATATTTAGGATTAGACACTTACTTATTGTGTAAAACAGCAGTACAGTGATCAGTCTTTCAGTCTCTTAATTCTGAAGTCCTTAAGTGCTGCATTTCTTTTTGCAGTGCTGTGTCCATATTATTATTATTCTCGAGGGCAGCTGGTGCAAATACCGAGCTCACTGTGCGAGAAACTTGGCGCCTGCACCCCAAACCCCTTCCCATCATCCCCTCCCCTCCCCATCATCACTCGCCAGCTGGGGTCTTGTTTGGACTATCAAGACTGCTTTCCAACTCAAATCCTGGATCATTAGTGCTGCCTGTCCTTTTGGATCACAATAGAGTGCTGACAGATGTTTAGTTGAATGCAAAGGGGCCTTTCACAACAAATTGTTCTTGGCCAGTTGCACTTGAGTTGCATACATATACATGCTTTTGTTTTTTTGCAAGAGGGTCGAGACATGAGGTTTCACAGAAGCACCGTTGCTGTATGAGGCACTTCCTGATAATTTGGCGACCAGACAGTTTATGAGTGGCTGCATGGACACAACCTCTGATTTTCTCAGTGTGTTGAAGATGAGCTTGAAGCTCCCCCAGCTTTGGACTGTCTTGCACACACCCTGTAATTCTAACTGTTCTCTGTTCTCCGCTTGTTGCCAGGGTACTGAATCCCTCATTGCAGACAAGCTTGTCTCACTTAACTTTGCCCCCACCCCCTTCAAAATATGACTGCTATCCTCTGGAGAGAGGAACCGCTCAGCATGGTGTCCATCATTCATTTATAGTAGATAAGCCAGCTCTCAGACACCACTCCAAAAAAGAGCTCTGTCCAAGACTAACAACCTCCTTTCCCTTTCAGAATAATTAGGCCTGGGAAAATCAAGCAAACGCCCAACTCGCGCTGTTAATGCACTTTCTGTTTTAGGGATTTCAGCTTTGCCTTTCCCTTGTTGTCATAGTGAGGGCTTTCAGGCATAATAATGTAAGGAATGGAACTGGGAGAGCACTGTCTTGGATTTTGGAGATGTACTATAAATTTTAACAGAAGAAACACTAACTAGTCTAAAAAAGTGTGAAATTCCCTTCAGCACCAATGCAGCTGTTTTTATTACAAGACTATTATGGCTATGGTAACAAAATGATCTGTTATGGTCAATTATGAGGACACAGCAGGTTAATGTGTTTTTCCTCTGATTATAATATCCAGCACACAAACTGTAAATAGCAAAAATAAGGGATATTTCTTCTCTTTCTCAACTCTTTGCTACCATCTCTGGATTTCCACCAATCCCTTTGAATAAGCAGTATACTGTAAAACGCGAACATAAAACCCAGATGCTTCTGAAACTCACTGTTAAAAGACTTAAATTGGCTGTCTTATCATCTGTTGTCAGCATCTCAATGTGTTAATGCAGTTAATATCCTGAACACTAAGTTTAGGTTATCAAAACACACTGAAGTTTGTTGACGCTTCAAACCAGCCAAGTGTTGCTGGTGCTAAATAACAACAGGAAAGCAGATTATGTATGGGTATGTATGGGAAAAGAAGTACAGTATTATGTCTAGTAAAAAAACAGGATGAACTGTTTTACTCCCTGTACTCACTGAAAAGAGTTTTTTTGTCCATATAGAACTGCTTCAGTATTGGTTTTGATGATGCCATTATACAAGATAAATATACAGGATTAACAAGATGAGGACCAGCGCTATAAGACAGTTAAGACTTTTCCGTAGAACACTTAGACAATGTGAGCTACATTCAAAGAAACCTTGCTTAACATCAGCTCAGTCATTAATGTTAAGCTACTTATTTGAAGTTTGCTGAACTCTCGTAGGAAAGAAACGGCCTAACTACCACTGTTAATTAGATTAATAAGTCATTATTTATGACAGTTTTACGGATAAATAAGTTCTGTTCATTTGATACTAGAAAGCTAGAAACCATCTAGCTGATGTCAAGGCTACAAGCATGCTGGCCAACTCAACACCACAGCCACAAACGTACCTTGACCAGTTGGCATAAAGCTGCTTAAGAAAAGATGCCCTGATTGGTGCGCTGACAGGACCGGCCCATCGAGAGTTCTGATTGGCTGGGGTTTTGACACAAATGTTCAGACATTTTAAAGCAAGCAGATGTGAAAGAGCAGAAATAATTTCAGCACATGTGCAAGTTTTAAAGTTGAAGAGCGCAACTGAGCAAGTTTTCCATGCACTGTTGTGCAGATTTTACAGTTCTGAATGAAAGCAGAGTGTTTTGTTGAGCAAATCCAAAGGTGTTTCCCTGCCGCGCTTCGTGTCAAGTTCTTTAGCTGTGCTCAGAGCACCGCTGTCCTCTCAAACTGGAACATTCCTCTCAAATATCAGGATCTTCTCTTTTTAATTTAGTCTTTAATTCCAAAGACTACAGTCTGTAATTGTAGAACTACAAAGTGCACCTATATAGTAAGTGGAGCTGATAAAATGGACAATGAGCCTAGAAACAAGGAGAGGACCAATCAATTGATTTATTGGTGCAAGTAAGCTAATGTCGTTAAGCCAGTTGGTGTACTGGTTGCGTGCCATTTGTAAACATTTGTTTCTTAATTGTTTTCTTAACTCAGAATAGGACAGATATAAATGCATTATATGTGGACACATGATGTATATTGCTGTGTATATATAGGCCATCTGCAAGCACTTTTTAAATCCATCAGGTCACTCCCAAGATTCTCCTGCAGCTCCTTGACCTGCTTCTGCCTGGCTCATTTTTACCTGATCTAGTTCTAGTCCCCTGATCTGCTTCTTCTTTATTGTATAAATAATCCAGAACATTGTATTGCTTGTGATAGCATTAGCCTTTTATATTATTTCCCTTGCTTGGTCTGGGTTTGCGTATTGTTATTATACTATCCATCCATCCATCCATCCATCCATCCATCCATCCATCCATCCATGTTAATATTGTCCTGTTGCTAGTACAGTTCCACCTACACAGTATCATTATCCACATGGCACTGACACTTAGATGCAGCATAGGGAAAACCAATTCCAATTAACCAGTTTCTGGCAACATTACCTGCTTTAGCTGAAAGGCTAAGTCAATAATCACTCACTGTGTAGTCAGTTGCAGTCTGAAATAATGTTAGTCCAGGGTATTATTGAGGGAGTGAACGTTAGAGAAATATATGGAAGGATAACGAAACGTAACGAAAAGCTTTGATCCTTGATTTAGCCTTTAGCATAGCAGCCCGCTAGTTGGGCTACTGTGTGGTGTGCCTTTGTCAGTCAGTCTGCATCAGATAATGGTGTGGTGTCATGGCATAGTGCTCCCACTGAGACGAGAATGCTGCTGGAAACAGGTGGGATTGATGGAGTGGTAGTAATATGTACGAAGCTTCAGAAGATGCTGCTGCTTGTGGATGCAAGTGTGAGAGTATAGGACGTACATATGATTTTAGCACTGGTTATGCTGAGTCAGATATGCTGCTGCTTTTACCAAAATGAAATATTTAAGAAATAGTATAAATATCAGGATTTACAGGCTAGTCAGGTTAGATACTGGTACTTGGTATCGGCAGCTGCTCAAGGATCAGGTAACAGTTACAGAAGGGAAGAAGTGGTGCTGGTGTGTCTCCAGTTACTAGTATATCGCTGCTGTAAAGAAAATCTACATTTTTGGTGTTTTTCTGTTTTTTTTTTATTTTTTTTATTTTTTTTTATTTATTTTTTTTTTTTTTTACAGAATTTGAACAAGCCTGTGGCCCTTTATATTTTGTATGAATTTCATTATGTCTGGATCAAAACAATTGGCGAGAATGACTTGGAAGAAAGTCTGGTTCCTTTGACTTACATTAAAAGTAGTTTTTTTTCTTGTCCTATAAAGTTGTCTTTTTGGAGTTACGATGTTTTCTTCTGGCAACAGTGATATGTTGTTTAGATGTTTATTCAGTTTTTATAGTATTTCCTGTGTGACATTACATCTAAGATGGTTTGACAAAGAAATTTTTGTCTTTGATTTTATTTTGTTTGATTTATTCTATTTTATTTAAGCAGCGTAACTGTGTCAGCAGAGCTGTGATCATATTAACGTGTCAGAGATTGGTATGCAGTCTTTTACACTCTGCGGTTTACCAAGTAAATTTCTGTGAAGACGGACACAGACATTTTACGAAGGTTTGATAAGGTCATTGAAAAGGACCATAATCCATCTTGTGCTTTGATGAACCAGTACGCCTTCCCCTAAAAACAGTCCTTTTTTTCCATTGTGTATCTGCTGCTGTGAGCCAAGAGGGCTCAGAAGCCTTATCTTTAATGCCAAAAGAGTGCCTTGTGAATGTCCTGGCACTGCAAGCGATTAATCAAAGATCGATTGCCAGCCAGTGCTGCTTATTGATCCATTCTCACTCCACTGGTTAGCGTCTCTTCGTGGTAGATTGAGCTGCTGAAACAATTGGGTACTCAAGCATCTCCTTCCGAGACATGTCTTCCCCAATGGTTGTCTGGCCTAGAATGCAGAGGCATGTGCATTTTTGAAGGTCTCGGGCATTAACTTCAAAGCAGAGAAGTCATAAATAATAGCACTGTTTGGTGATAAGTCCTCTGAGAATGCCCGGGAGGATGAAATGCCAAGCACGAGTTCCTCCCGAGCCTTATGGAAGCTTTCAGATGAACTTGATGAATAAATGAACACTACTGTGGATTCACCGTCTTCTTTCCGTCGTTTGTACTGGTGTGGGAATTTACCACAGTATGTCGACTAAAACTACATCAATTTAGGTCAAATTTGGCCTGTGCGGGATACTTCTGAAAAAAAAGTACTAGCATTCATTCTCTGGCAGATTTTTTGCCTGGGAGTTGATCACTAATGCAAAGGATGCACTTGAAGGACTGAAGCGACACAGGCCGGCAGCACAGCCGCAGCGGAGGTCCCCTGAGGGTTTCTGTTTAAAAAGGAAGCAACGTGTCCTGAGCTTTCACGTTATGTGGCTACTTAGCATTCAGCTCACCTCAGACAAGCAGCTCTTGGCCTCCCACGCTGTAAATTGGGCCTCAGAAATGGACAATGCAATCCACACAGGAGCCTTCAGCTTCCACGGGCATACTTATTATTTTGCGTTTCGCCAATGAATTACAAGTGCTGCTGAAACAGTTTTAAAACCAAATATGAAATGCATAGAAAAAGTTAATTTAATTTTCATGGTGCCCCACTGAGAGCTACTTAAGTTTAAGTGCAGTGGCTAATCATCAAAGAAATGTGGTGGCAGAAACTGTTGCGAGATTGACGAATAGACTCGGGTGGTGCTGCATCTGAAGCATGGTGAGGAGGATCCAGAAAGGCGGCGGAAAGCTTTTTCATGGGGAATGATGGCAACTCGCCTAGAGTCATTTAGAGTGACGAGATGGGTGATCCAAACCTAACCACACTTCACCGGTTCATTCGAAAAATACTGAATAGTAAAGGTTGTGAGTGAGATCATGCACTGCTAGTATTATTCACCCTTTCAGCCTCTCTATAGTAAAGGTGCTGCATTTACACGGATCAGGAATAACATTCTGACCACCTCCTTTCTACGCTCATTGTCCGTTTTATCAGCTCCACTTACTATATAGGTGCACTTTGTAGTTCTACGGTTACAGACTGTAATCCGTCTGTTTCTCTGCATACTTTGTTCGCCCCCTTTTACCCTGTTCTTCAGTGGTCAGGACCCCCATGGACACAATATCTTGGAACTGGAAATGAAGGAGCAGGCCAACATCCCTCAATTTGTATTCCCTAACCTTGTTTTAAGAGCTGCTAAACAAATTCTCTTGCAAATTTCAGTTCACGTAGATCTGGCTGTTGAGCCTATTATTCTGAGCATTGAGGCAGATTATTTGGCTCACTTGTATCAGTCTCACAAATGTGACTTCTGTAGCGGCCATGTTTGTGTAATCCTTTCTAAGCATTACTAGCAACTCAGATTTAACAATATAACATATCGTACCACTCCGTAGAAGTCACTCAAATCAGTACAGACAGATATCAAATACATTCAGCAAACTGGAGAAAATATTAAATCGCATGAAGTATAATTAAAAAAAAAAGGCAAAAGGGCCAAGGACAAGGAAGGCTTAGTAGAGTTACTAATGGGGGTGCATATATATATATATATATATATATATATATATATATATATATATATATATATATATATATATATATATATGTATATATATATATATATATATATATATATATATATATATATTAGTGTGTATAAAAATAAAGGGAACACTTAAACAACACAATATAACTCCAAGTAAATCAAACTTCTGTGAAATCAAACTGTCCAGTTAGGAAGCAACACTGATTGACAATCAATTTCACATGCTGTTGTGCAAATGGAATAAACAGGTGGAAATTATTGGCAATTAGCAAGACTCACTCAATAAAGGAGTGGTTCTGCAGGTGGGGACCACAGACCACTTCTCAGTACCTTTCTGCTTTCTGGCTGATGTTTTTGTCACTTTTGAATGTTGGTGGTGCTTTCACACTCGTGGTAGCATGAGACGGACTCTACAACCCACACAAGTGGCTCAGGTAGTGCAGCTCATCCAGGATGGCACATCAATGCGAGCTGTGGCAAAAGAGGTTTGCTGTGTCTGTCACCGTAGTGTCCAGAGGCTGGAGGCGCTACCAGGAGACAGGCCAGTACACCAGGAGACGTGGAGGAGGCCGTAGGAGGGCAACAACCCAGCAGCTGGACCGCTACCTCCGCCTTTGTGCAAGGAGGAACAGGAGGAGCTCTGCCAGAGCCCTGCAAAATGACCTCCAGCAGGCCACAAATGTGCATGTGTCTGCACAAACTGTTAGAAACCGACTCCATGAGGATGGTATGAGGGCCCGACCTCCACAGATGGGGGTTGTGCTCACAGCCCAACACCGTGCAGGATGCTTGGCATTTGCCAGAGAACACCAGGATTGGCAAATTCGCCACTGGCGCCCTGTGCTCTTCACAGATGAAAACAGGTTCACACTGAGCACATGTGACAGATGTGTCTGGAGACGCCGTGGAGAGCGATCTGCTGCCTGCAACATCCTTCAGCATGACCGGTTTGGCAGTGGGTCAGTAATGGTGTGAGGTGACATTTCTTTGGAGGGCCGCACAGCCCTCCATGTGTTCACCAGAGGTACCCTGACTGCCATTAGGTACCGAGATGAGATCCTCAGACCCCTTGTGAGACCATATGCTGGTGCGGTTGGCCCTGGGTTCCTCCTAATGCAGGACAATCCTAGACCTCATGTGGCAGGAGTGTGTCAGCAGTTCCTGCAAGTTGAAGGCATTGAAGCTATGGACTGGCCCGCCCGTTCCCCAGACCTGAATCCGATTGAGCACATCTGGGACATCATGTCTTGCTCCATCCACCAACCTAACGTTGCACCACAGACTGTCCAGGAGTTGGCGCATTTTTATTGAATTTTCTCCAAAATGCACGCTGCACACTCTTGTTTGACTGTATTTGAGCATATTCTAACACAAAATGCCTTTTCATTTCTAGTGAACGCCGTTCTTTAACCTGAAAAAAAACATTAAAAATTAAACTTGGTTAGTTTTTACACATTTTGTTAAAATGTGAGATCATTTGAGGGAGAATTGGCTGTTATTAGACTACGAAATGTCAGTTTTTTTGGGACACCGTGTACATGTGGTTTATTTTATGTTTTTGTTTTTAGCTCATTTTGATTAATGAATATGCAAATTATTTTTGAGTATTTTATAATGTGCCTGCTCAAGCTAATACGCTGATGAGGAGAGTTGTCGGCTGGTTTACCTCTTTTTATTATACTTCATGCAATTTAATATTAAACCGGCCACTGTATTTTCTGCAGTTTGTTGAATGTATTTGATATCTGTCCATACTGATTTGAGAGACTTGTATGGAGTGGTGTGATATGTTATATTGTTAAATTTGAGTTACTAGTACTGCTTAGAAAGCATTACACAAGCATGGCCGCTACAGAAGCCACATTTGTGAGACTGATACAAGCGACTCGGTGTGACCTGAGGAGCCAAATAATCTGCCTCAGTGCTCAGAATAATAGGCTCAGCAACCAGAACCAAGTGAACTGAAATTTGGAAGAGAATTTGTGTGGTAGCACTTGAACATGATGTGCACAGATCACACAGCGGAATAAAATTTCAGACCCAGTGGAAGTAAGAAGAAGGAAAATAGTGATGCATGTAAGGCCTTGCCAAGGCTTGAACGTAGCCTTTGATGTTAACTAATTCAGCGGGGTAACTGGAGACTGGAGAATGTATTCCTCTGAAATCCACCACACGCTCCTAGCTTTGAATGCTTTCATGGGTTCGACTTGAATGAGGGAACTTGAAAGCATGACATCTGGATCATACCATGAAGTGGAGTGTAAATCTGTTGAATTACTGGGGTTGTATTCAGTATTTTCTATATTTTGTGATGCTGTTTTAGGTTAATGTGTCTTGTTGCATGCTGTGCACACAAAACAGTTTTTCTTTTCATGATCATAGCATCTGCCCATGCATATCCATATGTGTTTAATGATGTATTTTCACATGAATTAATGCCGTTTTTAATGGATTGAGGTCACTAAAAAAGTGTTTTTCCAAGTCTGCTCATCAGCACTGCAATTACAAGTTAGCCAGCCACAGATATCTGCCTGTCTAAGATAATTCAACTAAGGCACTGTGTATATCAAGACACCCAGCAGATCTCGCTGATTAAATGAATGAAACTTGCTTAGATGGCTCGAATAGCGTTATCCTCTTATTGCGCTAAAGCAGCTTAAATGAGTGTTTACACAGAATGCGACAAGTTGATAAAGAAGCTTCTGTGTGCGGTCTCCCTCTAAACTGTATCATTTGACTTAGCGGCTGCTTCTTGATGGATGAGGGCCATCTGAATCCACTGTTTTGCAAGAGCTATGGGAAAACACTTCTTCTGTATGCCACACTTCCCCCAGGCTGCTGTGACAGGCTGATTTATTCAGAAAGAAGCAGTGTGTGATTGTCTGAGGCCTAGAACTCTCTGTCCTGGGCTCCTCCCTCAGTGTTTCTTGTTTTGCTGTGACTTCTCAAGCAATGAAGCCTCTTTTTCTGGTTGTAAGGTTACTCCCTAGCATGAAACAGGTTTTTTTTAATTGGGAAACATCATTTTGGCCCAATCCCATTTCTTCTTTTTACCTCTACCCCTTGTTTTAGAGTGTTACAAGGGGTAGTGGTTGAAAACTTGCCCTATGAAATGGGACCCTGAAAGTAAACAAACAAACAAAAAAACATCACTTCAGTAATAGCTATTAGCGCTGCTCTGTAAGTGGCCCGGCCTGACTTCAGCAGAGGAGGGGAAAGTTCAGCTCCTCACTGTTGGGCTTTAGTTACATTTAGGGCATCATACGCCTTCAAAGAGGGGGGCATTTATTACCAACCCCACTAATTCTTCAGTGATATGAAGCTGAAGTCAGATTTTCACCAGATTATTGCTCGATATTTCCCGTTCCACCTTACATGGTGCAGCAGTTCCATTCTGGCGTTTCAGGCATCAGAACTGCTGGACTATTTAAGGTGGTACAGGAAAGTTAGCTAGCTTCCTACCAATACAATAGCATGCTGTTAGTAATTTTATGCCTACTATGAAGAAAACGACCATAATACACCAAAACAACAATAAACTAAGGTAATAAAATGGTTATTTAAATTTTTTAACAGAAATTTCTCACATTTGTGGGTTTGTTTGGTCGCTTACACAGCCATCCTGCCGATTTTTCTTTTTTTCTCATAACTCTCTGTTTGAAGTCTCTGAAGAGCTCAGTTTGGAGGGTCATGTAGCCCCAACACTTCATCCTCGCCCTCTGTCTCAACAAAAATTGGGACACCCTACCCCTAGACGTCAATGCTCAAAACAGGTTAGCTAAGGACTGAGTGGTCAGGGCGAGGGGTAAAATGGGATTGGGTCTTTGCAGGTCAAAAAGTAGGTGTCCCTTTAGCAGAATTAAGTAAAAACATATTACGTAAGGTTTCAAAGCTACTAATTGCAGTTTAAGTTATGTTAAGGCTCCTGGTGTCTGTTACGAAACATCCTGTGGTATTGTGTTGGAGGTTCTGATGCACATAAAGAAAAAAACTGATCCAGCGTAGTATGGTGATGCCTGAGGTTAAAAAATATACAGAGATAGAAGTATAAATATTACTGGAATATTAATGCCAGTAGCATTATTTAACTATTAATATTTTAATGTGTATTAAGCCCATTGGTAGACTGACAGGATACCAAACCCACTGTTTCTTTAGTCCATAAGATGATGCTGAGAAGCCTACAAATGAGTAAACTTCAGTCAGTGATTGGACAGCGTAATGAATAACACCATCACAATGCATGGAAGATTGAAGGATTTATGTGCTAAATGCAAAGATGTAAGGGAAAGTATTTTGAATGTCACCTCTTCTATTGTATAGTTCTGTTATGCTTCAATAAAACCACTGACGTGAATAAAGCATAAATTTTTTTAGATAACACTGAAACAGTTTATTTTTACAGGCATGAACTGCAGTTAAACGTGAATAATATAGTGCTGCGCAAAAGTCTTAGGCCCTTGAGTGCATTATTTAAAATGCTTTTTTGTCTTTGAAATACATATGGTTTTGCCAGTAAAAACACCATTTATCATTATAATAAATGCAAATAAACATTAATACAGTAAAAACTAACAAGATTTTGTTACGAAAAAAGAGATTGATGTTATAAACTGGTTTGAAGAGCAGAGTTTAGTCACATTTCTCCTGAGCACCTCCAGCCATCACACAGATATAGTAAATTACATCACTAGCACACCTGATCGAGCCCTATTAGGTATTGGATTATACCTACTGTAAATACTAGGCTTCTCTGAGGAGAGAGCAGGAAATGGTTAAACGAATACATTAACATATGTGCAATTATTTTTTTAAATTATTAGTAACAATATTAGTATTAATGTTATTTTTATTTGTTCAAATATTACTGTTTTCTTGAGAGAATAAATGCCCAGATGACTCTTTAATTTTGTCAGGTGCCTAAAACCTTTGCACAGTACATTGAAGGGTTAAATTCCTAAATTCATATCACTCATATTTAAAGATCACATTAGAAATGTTTTGTGGCTCAAGTATCATAAAAATATCACATCATGATGGTGGTGGTTGGTTAGTGTAGTGGTTAACACCTTTGCCTTCTATGCTGTAGACTGGAGTTCAATCCCCGACCAAGGCAAGCACCCATCATTGAGAATGATCAAATTGTAAGTCGCTCTGGATAAGAGCGTAAGCAGAATGCCATTAATGTAATGTAATGTCACGGGGGTTCATGTGATTCCTGCACCTGGCGATTGATATACCTATTGCCCTTTGAATTAAAAGGTCTTGGAAGTGAACGCAGTCCTCTCAGAAGAGATGTCTATGTGCACACATACCAACCTGCAGGATTAACCCAACTCAGCAGGGATCTGTGGAGTTCCTCTATAACCTGCCTTTCGCAGCACCTAACTGAGGTGCCCAGAAAATTACTTTCGGAAAAGCTGACTGGAGGGATTATTAAATTACGCCTGAGCCATTATCTACGAAGAGAGTTGGAATTATTCACAGCTATCTACTGACAGGGTGCGTGAAATCATCCAGCTGCCTAGGGCTATTTTTATAGGCAAGCTACAGCCGACTCCCTGCCTGCTATAAGTCACCGCTGTACTGACTGACTGCAGAGTGGAGTTGGAGTCGTGCTGACATCGCATGCGCCGAGGCACCATTTGGTCCCAAGGGTCAGCCTGTGAGGCAGCAAGAGCATTAAAACTACCTGCTGGAGGTAAACCAATGGCCCGCTGCACTAATGAACAGACTTCCCATTAACCTAAATCCCCCCTAATGGCCTGTAATTATCCAGAGTGCATTGTCAGCGAGGGACATCTATTCACAGAGGGCCTACCTACCATTTATCTTATTAATGTAAATGGCCAACTGCAGGAAATGCATTAAACAAATACTCATTTATTATAACTGAAAAGCTGGTTGATGAGCAAAGGAAGATACATATACAGAAAAGCTAAAAATAACCGTTCAATTGTAGAACTTGCATAACATTGCATAACGTTACAGACTGTAGTCCATCTGTATCTCAGCATTCTTTGTTAGCCACCTTTTACCCTGTTTTTCAGTGGTCAGGACCCCCATGGACCCTTACAGAGCAGGTACTATTTGGGTGGTGGATCATTCTCGACAGTGCAGTAACACTGATGTGGTGGTGTTGTGTTAGTGTTTTTTGCGCTGGTCTGAGTGGATCAGACACAGCAGTGCTGCTGGAAATTTTAAACACTGTGTCCACTCACTGTGCACTCTGTTAGACACATCTGCTGCTGCACAGTTTGTGTTGCTCATCCTCTAGTCCTTCATCAGTGGTCACAGAACACTGCCCACAGGATATTTTTGGCTGGTGGACAATCCTCAGTCCAGCAGTGACACTGAGGTGTTTAAAAACTCCAGCAGCACTACTGTGTCTGATCCACTCAGACCAGCGCAACAAACACTAACATACCACCACCACATCAGTGTTCCTGCAGTGCTGAGAATGACCCACCATCCAAATAGTACCTGATCTGTGAGGGTCCAAGGGGGTCATGACCACTGAAAAACAGGGTAAAAGGGGGCTAACAAAGTATCAGAGAAACAGATGGACTCCAGTCTGTAACTGTAGAACTGCGAAGTACACCTTTTTAATAGTAAGTGGAGCTGATAAAATGGACAGTGAGCGTAGAAACAAGGAGATGGTCATAATTTTTCTGCCCAATCGATGCATTTTGCTTTGTTACTGTTTCATGGGTGACTTGCATGAATAATATTAAAGTGATGGATGGTCCCTGTGGGCTAGTTTTACCATAAGACAGCTTGTAAAGAAGAGGCCAGCTATGTTAAATGCCTTCACAGGATCACATGGCAGGCTATAACATGCGGCATGTGGTCTGAAGAGGTGGGAGGACATGTTTGTTTAGTCTGCTGAGTCCTCCTCCTGGTGCGAACAGGACCAAATGTGCTCCAGCAGTCCTGATGGTGTTTTTCTGCTGCCCTGGCACTCCCACTCATGTCCACTTTCAAAACCCGTCCATATTTCATTGCATAAACAGGTCATCATGTTCCAGTGTGTCAGCTTTAAAGTCCTGCTGCTTGGCCTGTGAGTTTCTAGTTCTTATGAACATGCCGTTTTTTCCAGAGACCACCCCCCCTGCTGGTGATGTAATTACCCGGGACATGGCAAATCTGATTAGGAGAATTCATTTTAACTTCTAGTGGAAATGAATGTCGAAGCTGTCAGCGACTCATTAAACAGTCTGATATATCATTTTTCATTCCTGCGTGCTGAAACACAGAGCGTCTGTTCTGATGCAAATGGATGCGATTTTGAGTGAGGAAGTCACGAAATGATCTCATTCATTTTAATTAAGTTAAGAGCACAAAGCTCTCGCTTTTCACCCAGCACATACAGATACATGCAACATGCAATCCCCACTTCTTCAGATAGAGTGAGTCCCTTCTCTGCATCTCATACAATGACGACCCTTTTTACTGTGTGTCCTCAGGGGCAAGGAGAGGCTTCTGCAAGAGGCACAGCCATGGAGGGGGACTGCCTCAGCTGTATCAAGTACCTCATGTTCATCTTCAACTTCTTCATATTTGTGAGTACTTTTTCTTTATCTTCATGCTTTAATGTGACCAGCCTCAGAGGAAGTTCTACGTAGCAGCAACTCCAGTGGTCTTCATAGTGAGATTTTTTTTTTTGTTTGTTATGTTCAGCCATTTCTTCCAGGCATAGTACAAACAGTGCGGGACAGGCATCAGATGTTGGTTCAGGCTTTGAATCATGTTTATCGCCTCCTGTTTTTTTAAGCAAGTTTAGTGTTTAATAGATGGTTTCTGGGCCTGTGTGTGGCCAGCAGGTCTTGTTTTCTTAAAACCATATGTGGTTCAAAAGTGTGTGAAACCTCAGAACAGTCCAAGTTGCCACCTTCTATCAGCTTCAAAGGACACACATTCATGCAGTGCCAAAATATTGGTTTTGACCAAGAACGCGCTGTTTCCTCTTTTCAGAGAGAGAATCGTGCTAGCAGTCTTGTGAACTTGCCTTTGTGCCACTCCAATGGTGTGAAAAATGGAAGAGTAAAAGCGAGTCATGACGCCAAGTCCTGAAATCTTCCTCTAATCGTCATAGATACTATAGATAGATACCACAGATAGATACGGTGGATAGACAGACAGATAGATACATAGATATACATAGATAGATAGATAACATAGATAGATAAATACCATAGATAGATAGATCAATAGATAGATACTGTAGATCGATAGATAGATACCATAGACAGATCGATAGATACCATAGATAGATCGATAGATACGGTAGATAGATT
Source organism: Pygocentrus nattereri (assembly GCF_015220715.1). Classification (NCBI taxonomy): domain Eukaryota; kingdom Metazoa; phylum Chordata; class Actinopteri; order Characiformes; family Serrasalmidae; genus Pygocentrus; species Pygocentrus nattereri. The sequence continues at coordinate 15,321,884 of NC_051225.1, forward strand.
TATAGATACCATAGATAGCTATCATAGATAGATACCATAGATAGATGGATGGATGGAAGGATAGATGGATGCCATAAATGGATAGATAGATACTGTAGATAGATATCATAGATAGATACTGTAGGATGGATACAATAGATAGATAGACAGATACATAGATATCGTACATAGATATTGTAGATAGATAGATAGGTAGATAGATACTGTAGGTAGATACTGTAGGATGGATACCATAGATAGATAGATAGATAGATACTGTACGTAGATAGATACTGTAGGATGGATACCATAGATAGACAGATACCATAGATAGACAGATACCATAGATAGATAGATACTGTAGGATGGATACCATAGATAGATAGATAGATACCATAGATAGATAGATACTGTAGGATGGATACCATAGATAGATAGATAGATAGATAGACAGATAGATAGATAGATACCGTAGATAGATAATGTAGGATGGATACCATAGATAGACAGATAGATACCATAGATAGATAGATACCATAGATACCGTAGATAGATATAGATAGATAGATAGATAGATACCGTAGGTAGGTAGATAGATAGATACCGTAGGTAGGTAGATAGATGGATACCGTAGGTAGATAGATAGATACCGTAGGTAGATGGATAGATAGATACCGTAGGTAGGTAGGTAGATAGATAGATAGACAGATACCGTAGATAGATAGATAGATAGATAGATAGATAGATAGATAGATACTGTACGTAGATAGATACTGTAGGATGGATACCATAGATAGACAGATACCATAGATAGACAGATACCATAGATAGATAGATACTGTAGGATGGATACCATAGATAGATAGATAGATACCATAGATAGATAGATACTGTAGGATGGATACCATAGATAGATAGATAGATAGATACCGTAGATACCGTAGATAGATAATGTAGGATGGATACCATAGATAGACAGATAGATACCATAGATAGATAGATACCGTAGATAGATATAGATAGATAGATACCGTAGGTAGGTAGATGGATAGATACCGTAGGTAGATGGATAGATACCGTAGGTAGATGGATAGATAGATACCGTAGGTAGGTAGGTAGGTAGGTAGGTAGGTAGGTAGGTAGATAGATAGATAGATAGACAGATACCGTAGGTAGATAGATAGATAGATAGATAGATAGATACCGTAGGTAGGTAGGTAGGTAGATATAGATAGATAGATACCGTAGGTAGATAGATAGATAAATAGATACCGTAGGTAGATAGACATACTGTAGATAGATAGATAGATAGATAGATAGATAGATAGATACCGTAGGTAGGTAGATAGATAGATACCGTAGGTAGGTAGGTAGGTAGATATAGATAGATAGATACCGTAGGTAGATAGATAGATAAATAGATACCGTAGGTAGATAGACATACTGTAGATAGATAGATAGATAGATAGATAGATAGATAGATAGATAGATAGATAGATACCGTAGGTAGGTAGATAGATAGATACCGTAGGTAGGTAGGTAGGTAGATATAGATAGATACCGTAGGTAGGTAGGTAGGTAGATATAGATAGATAGATACCGTAGGTAGATAGATAAATAGATACCGTAGGTAGATAGACATACTGTAGATAGATAGATAGATAGATAGATAGATAGATAGATAGATACCGTAGGTAGGTAGATAGATAGATACCGTAGGTAGATGGATAGATACCGTAGATAGATAGATAGATACCATAGGTAGATAGATAGATAGATAGATAGATAGATAGATAGATACCGTAGGTAGATAGATAGATAGATACCGTAGGTAGATAGATAGATAGATACCGTAGGTAGATAGATAGATAGATACCATAGGTAGATACCATGGGTAGATAGATAGATAGATAGATAGATAGATAGATAGATACCGTAGGTAGATAGATAGATTGATAGATAGATACCGTAGGTAGATACCGTAGGTAGATAGATAGATACATACATATCGTGGATAGATAGATAGATAGATAGATACCGTAGATAGATAGATAGATAACGTAGATAGATAGATAGATAGATAGATACCGTAGATAGATAGATAGATAGATATATAGATAGATACCGTAGGTAGATAGGTAGATAGATAGATACCGTAGGTAGATAGATAGATAGATAGATAGATACCGTAGGTAGATAGATAGATAGATACCGTAGGTAGATAGATAGATAGATACCGTAGGTAGATAGATAGATAGATACCATAGGTAGATACCATGGGTAGATAGATAGATAGAGAGATAGATAGATAGATACCGTAGGTAGATAGATAGATTGATAGATAGATACCGTAGGTAGATACCGTAGGTAGATAGATAGATACATACATATCGTGGATAGATAGATAGATAGATAGATAGATAGATACCGTAGATAGATAGATAGATACCGTAGGTAGATAGATAGATTGATAGATAGATACCGTAGGTAGATACCGTAGGTAGATAGATAGATACATACATATCGTGGATAGATAGATAGATAGATAGATACCGTAGATAGATAGATAGATAACGTAGATAGATAGATAGATAGATACCGTAGATAGATAGATAGATAGATATATAGATAGATACCGTAGGTAGATAGGTAGATAGATAGATACCGTAGGTAGATAGATAGATAGATAGATAGATACCGTAGGTAGATAGATAGATAGATACCGTAGGTAGGTAGATAGATAGATAGATACCGTAGGTAGATAGATAGATAGATACCATAGGTAGATACCATGGGTAGATAGATAGATAGAGAGATAGATAGATAGATACCGTAGGTAGATAGATAGATTGATAGATAGATACCGTAGGTAGATACCGTAGGTAGATAGATAGATACATACATATCGTGGATAGATAGATAGATAGATAGATAGATAGATAGATAGATAGATACCGTAGATAGATAGATAGATAACGTAGATAGATAGATAGATAGATAGATACCGTAGATAGATAGATAGATAGATAGATACCGTAGGTAGATAGATAGATAGATAGATAGATAGATACCGTAGGTAGATAGATAGATAGATAGATACCGTAGGTAGATAGATAGATACATACATATCGTGGATAGATAGATAGATAGATAGATAGATAGGTAGATAGATACCGTAGATAGATAGATAGATACCGTAGATAGATAGATAGATACCGTAGGTAGATAGATAGATAGATACCGTAGGTAGATAGATAGATAGATACCATAGGTAGATACCATGGGTAGATAGATAGATAGATAGATAGATAGATAGATAGATAGATAGATAGATAGATAGATACCATGGGTAGATAGATAGATACCGTAGGTAGATAGATAGATACCGTAGATAGATAGATAGATACCGTAGATAGATAGATAGATAGATAGATAGATAGATAGATACCGTAGGTAGATAGATAGATTGATAGATAGATACCGTAGGTAGATACCGTAGGTAGATAGATAGATACATACATATCGTGGATAGATAGATAGATAGATAGATAGATACCGTAGATAGATAGATAGATAGATAACGTAGATAGATAGATAGATACCGTAGATAGATAGATAGATAGATAGATAGATAGATAGATACCGTAGGTAGATAGGTAGATAGATAGATACCGTAGGTAGATAGATAGATAGATAGATAGATAGATAGATAGATAGATAGATAGATACCGTAGGTAGATTGATAGATAGATACCGTAGGTAGATACCGTAGGTAGATAGATAGATACATACATATCGTGGATAGATAGATAGATAGATAGATAGATACCGTAGATAGATAGATAGATAGATAACGTAGATAGATAGATAGATACCGTAGATAGATAGATAGATAGATAGATAGATAGATAGATACCGTAGGTAGATAGGTAGATAGATAGATACCGTAGGTAGATAGATAGATAGATAGATAGATAGATAGATAGATAGATAGATAGATACCGTAGGTAGATAGATAGATAGATAGATAGATAGATAGATACCGTAGATAGATAGATAGATACCGTAGATAGATAGATAGATAGA